>NC_051039.1:15328646-15376146 GCF_904848185.1 Acanthopagrus latus
AAGATAACGATCAACTGTTAATTAATTTCTAGCGAAAATCAGACATATTATTTTGGAAACATTATCGAAATGTGTGCCATACCCTCTAATGAGAGAAAAATATTTGTTTAAAGTAGCAACATGTAGTTATGGAAAAGAAATTCACATTCAGAAATATTCATTTTTTTCCCCATAACTGAATAAACAAGCTGCTCTCAGAGGAAAGTAAAGTCCCCAGAACACTGTTTGAAGCTAAGAAGGTGGCAGGGTCTGCCACATATAAACAAAGTTCAATTAAAATGTCTTACCCAAAAATACATAGCACACCTTTAATAAATCAAACATTACTTAATATTATGACATACATTCAAGATCAATAATACATAACCATACATAGAACCAGTCCCAATAACCAAACATTTGCAACATGCACAGTGTCAACGTATATATTTTTTGAGACAAATTTTATAATTTGGATTCAACACTACTGCCTTTACTGCACAGAAATATAATTTGTATAATTTCAACAACAAGAACAAACTACAGTATTTTATTAAAAGACCAGACAACAAGTATGGCTGAATGTCAGGACATGTGTTACATGCTGTAATTGCCACCTACCTCCTTGTCCTTTGCAGAGACCAACCAGCTGCCCCCTTTTTTTTCTCCAACACCTGGCAGGACAGAAAAATGTCTATTAAAACACTGCAAACTTAATTGATTAGGTTTAAGATCTTATTTTCAATTGTATGCTCTCATCATATTGTCTAATATGGTCATAATATTACAAGCAAACATCATAATGCTATTTCTCTGTTTTTATGTTCTTCAAGATGTAGCTAACAGGCTAAATGACAGCTATCAACCACACACAAAGATACAACAAGAAAACATGAACAAATCACAGCACAAATGTTACAGTTAGATAACGGTGCATTTTTCTGCACGGAAATGCACAAGAACACAAGAAGGATTTGTTACAAAATCAACTTTTATGAACTGTCCTGATGCATTTCTGAAAGCAAAGTTTAGACCAATAGTTTATTTTCAATACTGCTTACATGTGTCAGAGCATGTTGCTCTAAGAAGTGTGGCTTGAATTTTTGCTTTCTATTTGAACTCAAACAAAAAAATTCAACCTATGATAACCAGTTAATAAATTCTCAACAATATCCAACCCCATTAAAAACTCTAAAGCCTGAGGAGTGAGTTTAGCTTCCTGTAAGAGAGGGACACAAACATACACACACTGAAACTGACACAGTGGCAGCCCAGCACATCTGTATGAGAGTGGCACTAACAGCGCCCTGAGGGAGACCACTGTATTCTCCTCAGGCCCACAGAACTGTAACTGACATCCAGAAATCATAACACACACACACACACACACACACACACACACACACACACACACACACACACACACACACACACACACACACACACACACACACTCAGCATAAATTATGGTCTGATAGCAACGACCCACAGCCTCACATGCTTTCACAAACACATACAGACACACCCACGCATCGACCCCCACGATTAGCTGGTTGACAGTCTTTAGCCTTTGGACAAACATACAGCCTTGAGCCATAATCAAATATTACAGTCTCCTTTCCACCTCGCTCTCTCTTGCCCTCTTTTTCTTACTCTCTCTATCCGGCCCCTTATCGCAATTCTGCTCAGCCCTCCTTCCCCTGCTTTCACTCTCGCTCTCTCTCCTTGTTTTCTACCTCTCTTTCCCCCCCCCTCTCTTTCCCGGGTGTGCGGCTGCAGTGGGAGGTTATCACCACTCTTCCCTGTCAAACAAATTAAAATGGCTGCTGTTTGGATGGGGCTTCTTTCTGCTACGACCTTCACCTCCAAAAAACACTCACACACGCACACTCCCTCGAGAGCGACTTAAAATCATCGTCATCACACCAAAAGCTTGTAACTTGGAAAACATAATTTGAAAGAGGCATCCCTTGAGTAGACGAAAATCTTTGAAAATCACTTAGACGGTGGCCCATCGTGGACAAAAGCAGTTTTTCGACACGTGTGTACCCTGTGTACAAGCAAACTCTATGTATATCATGTTTTAAGACAGGCTTCTCTCTAATCTGTCAGAAAAAAATTACCTTAATGTGGAATTTAAGCTGAACTCTAAGATTTTAGTCAGTAATATCAGTCTCAAAAATATCAGTCCAAAGTGAAGTGAATCTTGCAATCATGTGTCACTTATTTTGACTATTTATTTGATCCATTCAACCGGAATGTCTACAAAATGTTGGACTCATACAGTGAATGTTATTTTCAGGAGGGTTTTTCAGTTAAGATGAATTTAAGGCATTCAAATGTTCTCCTGTCTCTCAAAAGAACTGGGTGGTGATGAAATCGTTAGTCCAATATGTTTTCAAAAACATTTGAGTACAGCAATGTGTAAAGACTAACCTGTAACCAGACAGCTACAAGGTAAAAGCAGTATTTTAAGAAATACTCACAGAAAACACTCAAAGTTAATGAATAGGAGAAACATGGAAGAAGCATGTAGGTGACCTGCTTCAGTTAAGGACTGCAAATAATAATTATTTTCATTATTGGAAAATCTATCAATGCCTATCTGATTAATTTATTAGTTGTCATGTCTAAACATCTCAAAATAATGAAAAATGTCCACCACAGTTTATTGAGCCTAATGAAATGTCTTAAAATGTCATTTTCGGTCTGGTTATCAGACAAAAAAACCCAAAGATATTAAATCTATAAGATATAAAATAGAGATAGTCAGTGAATTGTCACAATGGAGATGCTAGAACAGGGAAATGTTCGGCATGTTTGGGGTTTTTTCAACTTATCTTTTCAGCTGTATTTCAGTTTAATAGCAGGGATGAGAAAGAAACCACAGACTAACCACAGTTCTCCTAAGGTATTTCAATGTGTTCGATGAAATTGTTAAAAGCTGCTTGGTCAGTTTAGTTTATCTTGATTAGATTCCATCCACCAGCTTGCAAATATTGCCAAGGGTCAAACGGTAAATAGTACAACCACAGAAGATAGTTGTCTAATCCGTGTTTTGGTATGTTCACTTTAAGCTTCTCAAGTACTTCTTTCACTATTTCATGACTTCATTATAAACAATCTTCCTTCAGTGATGCATTTAAATATCACTGCACTGTCCACTAGAAACATGCCTTGTAAAGCAATGGGTTGGTTCTCTCTGTCACGTAGGAGTAAGAGTTGGTTCAAGGTAGTTTGCGTAGTTAAGTATTCAGAAGTGAACGCGGGAACTTCTGCCGTGCTCACCTACTGTGAACAGACTGGGGGGCCTCTGCGTGACGTGTATGCGCCCATAGTTGTTGTTACACAACAGCTAGCACCCAGTCAATGGGCAGCTTGAAGAAAAGGCAGGGGTGAAAGGTGTGTGTGTGCGTGGAAGTGCGTCTGAGTGAGTGTGTGCATGTGTGTGTGTGTGTGTGCGAGTAGGCGTTAGTGACTCAACGAAAGTCATTCCCAAAGCGTCTCCCGGGGGGACTCCCCAAATAAAGAGCAGGAAGCTTTCCCTTAATCTAAGGGCCCCCCATCCCACCAACACACACACGGATGAAGGGTGAAGCTCTTTGTCACGGCCGAGGAATCAAACACATGGGTGGGGGTGCGGGTAGGTGGAAGAGAGGATGGATGTGTGGGTGGGGGGGTGGCTGTTGTCTGTACACTGGGTGAAAATATGCTAATCAACATTGAGGCCCTGTTCAAAACCAAACCATCAGAGCTGCTCGCTTCATCGTGGCCCGACTGATCTGAAGGAGTCAGGAGCTGAATAAGCAGATGGCAGCGGCTTCATCGAGCAGCTGAACAGACTCGAGAGAGAGGCCTTCGCCATGTTGGCTGCAACTGTTCAATTTCAACTGATCTAATGGCGAAGCGCTTCTTACAACCATCTTTAAAAGACATAAAAACAAAACTGGGGGTCTGAAGAAGAGCACTGACCTCTGGGTCTTGACACGTTTTTTACGTGTATTCAATCAAATAATGAGCAGAGAGAAATTTCTGCGGGTTCCACCGATTTTTATTCTGCGGGACACACTCGTACATTATCACATCATCGTGTCGTCGAGGGAGAGTTGACACAATGGCGTGGAGAGGGGGAGACGGAGAAACAGGGGGAGGGAAGGATCAGGGGAGAGAAGGCGACAGATGCTACCTGTCTGTCTCATAGGTACCCTGATTACTAGAAGATGAGGAGGAGAGGGGAGGAGACTGCGTGCCAGTTCATCAGAGCCGGTAGAACAGAACAAAACACGGAAAATGTGTGTGTGTGCGCGTGTGTGAGGGGGAGCTCGTATGTGTGTATGAATGCTCTGAATCTGTCCCTTCTACCAGTGAGAACAGAACAGAAGTGTACGTGTGGCTAATGAACCATGAACACCCAGCTCTCCTGGGGTGGGAGAGAGAGTGACGCACCCGCACTCGCGCACACTCGCGCACACACACACACACACACACACACACACACACACACACACACACACACACACACACACACACACACACACACACACACAAACACACAAAGGGAATATAAGGGACGAAGAGCACACGAGACATGAAACACACACCAAAGTCTTCAATGTGGCAGTCTCTCCTGACAACAACCCTCAACTGTGACCATAAACCCGCTTCCTACGATGTGTGTGTTATATGTGCATGTGTGTGTCATCTACTGCAACATCAAAGCCTTGGATTGACCTGCTGTGCCCCTATCCCTCTTTCCTTGTCTCGACACTTAAACAGGCACCCCAAGCCTGCCCACCCATTGTACCACACTGTTGCCCGGGCCCATTAACACACCAACCAGCACACACACACACACACAGACACACACACACAAAATGGCAGTGAAAGAGAGGCCTTGCCCCCCAAATGGAGGTTATGTTTGATACTGAAGCGACAGGGCCGGATTAGTAACACTATACATGACAATAGTTAGGGTGGGCGGGAGTGTGCAGTGTAAGAGTGTGTGTGTGTGTGTGTGTGTGTGTGTGTGTGTGTGTGTGTGTGTGTGTGTGTGTGTGTGTGTGTGTGTGTGTGCACAGAAAAAAAGCGCTTCCTTTGTGACATCACCGTTGCCCTACAGCCTTGAGGTTAAACACACCAAAAAGGTTGGCCAAGTCAGACGCTCGCTCGCTCGCACGCACGCACGCACGCACGCACGCACGCACGCACGCACGCACGCACGCACAAACCCGCCGTAGCTTTTTTGGAGCTCCATTGTGACATTACGACACAACAAAAGAGGAGCTGGCTGAAAATCAAGCTCACCGGACAGCAAGGAACATCCAGGTAGAGGAGGACTAAGTGTTTGTGGTAATGATAGTGGGGGGTGAAGCAGAGATGATGAAATGATATGCAGAACAAGAAGGAGACTGTGTGTGTGCGTGTGTGTGTGCGTGTGTTTGCCATGCAGGGAATAGATCAATAGCTGTACAGGCCTATTATAGATTAAAGCTGCAGATTTCATTTGGCTTCATTTCATGCTCCTTCTTTGCCCATTTCCACTGATCTCTCTGTTAGGCAGACACAGGCTGAGAGAAAGACAGACGAAATGCGCAGGATCAACAACGAACCGCTTCAAGACAGCAGGCTGTCTCCAACGGAGAATAATTTACAAAACAGTCATGAATCTATCCATTGATGAACAGTTGACAAAACTGACATCAATTGTTCAAAGCCGTTCTAACTTCTAACTTCGGGCAAAGTGACCCCACATGAACATATAAAAGTTTGATAGGTGGGTTTCCAGTTTTGCTGTACAGGACATGCCTAAGAGCTTTAACTGGTTTGATTTTGCTCAACGGACAGAACAGGCATTTGTCAGTTGTAACGTTGGAGTGGAGAGTTAGCAGATGTGCTGGGAACCACAGATAAGCTAAGCTCCATAGGTGGTGGTGTGGTGCTTATGTCTTGTTATGTTATAATAGAGTTGAATATTGCACAAATAGCACCCCTACGCTACTCAGACCACCATCAGCAAAATAAAAATTCCCATCAGTAACCACTTGGTGGAGGTTAAGCTGCAGGTCATAAGCATTTAAGTACGAAGACTTGTTTTGATCCGCTGCTCCTGTTCACTTTGTTTAAGCTATTGCATTACACTGCTTATATAAACTTGACACTAACTTTATTAATTTCTAATTAAGAGTGTTTCAGTGGCTTTTATGAGAAACATTTGCAGAAATTCGTTGTGGTAAACTCATTGCAAGATTCACAGATGTGGACAACTGGAACTGTTGCTGCTGCCAACTTTTCTCTTGTTTCACTTAGCTGAAGGAAGTTCCCATGTTGGTAATAAACCTCGGCCAGCTCAAGTCAGAGAGATGAAGAAACAAATTTCTCAAAAAATTACATAGAAATAGAATCAAAGCTATACTAAAACCCACCTACATCTAATCGGGTAGCAAAACCTTTGAAGCCAAGCTCTCAGGAAATCGACCTCAATCACAGTCCAAGAAAATCTGACCACAACCTTGACATAACAGACTGTGTATACATCGAAGGCAATCTGTCAAGGCAAGATCCAAAAGATGCTTTATGATCAGTGATTTTACAGATGATTTTCAGACTTAAGGTTGGTGAAAAAGGCAAAATGCAGGCAGATGCCATCACCCTGGTCCCTGTTGAATCTGCCTTGTTTTCGGCCATCACATATTTCGTTGCAGCCCGTCTCTGATTATCCACCCCCTACCCTCGCGTGACAAGCCGAGCCTTCACCCCCCGCCAGCCCCGTGCCACCTCCTCCCTTCCTCCTCACCCCCTTCCACACCATGTTGGCAGCCAGGGCAGGGCAGGTGGCCAAACCTGTCAGTCAAAGCACCGTCGCCACGCGGCAATACCACAGACACCAATTACCACACAGCAGGGGCGCGGCCTGGCAACCGCATGGCAACCACATGGTCCAATCAGGGTACACAACAACAGGGACCCGAGAAGGCCAAGAAAAGTGAGTGAGTCTGTGTGTGTTTGTGTTTGTGTGTGTGTGTGTGTGTGTGTGTGTGTGTGTGTGTGCACGTTTGCGTGTGTGCCTGTGTGAGTACGGCGGAACCATGTTCAAGTTATCCAAAACCGAGCCAGTGCACGTCTGCGGGTTTGACAGGTAGTCATTGTGTCTTTTTAATATCCGTTAGCTGTCTATTTAGTGGAGATTTTCAATTCAAAGCAAAATTTATCTCCATGTATCTGTTGATAATCAGTGGTTCTTATTAAACACACAGCTCTGACTCATGATCAGTTCTGCTGGTCTCACAAATCATGCATCAGTGTTTAAAAAGAAGAAAATCAAAATCTGACTTATCTATGCTTGGCTAGTTTGTGCGTATGACACATCAAGAGACACCAAAAAAATGGTACTCACTTCTAATCATAGCTTTACTGTCTGTTGCTAACTTGGAGTACAAGATCATGAGATTTTTTTCTTAATGATAAGGTTTTTAAGTCACACTGATCAAATGAAGACTTTGTAACAGATAACATCAATGACGTAGACTTTAACCTACATAGATTTGAACCAGAATCTCACCTGGAGGTTATAGAAAACATGGGTTTTTGGTCAATTTCATTACACAGCACTATCATGTAAAGGGTGCAAGAGATGAAGGAAATTAAGCTACCAGTACCAATTAGTTTGAACAACTCTCTTTAATAGTGCTTTGAAACGTACCCCCCTCACTGAATGGATATTATCTAGATACACAAAATTAATGTTCTAAAAGATAGAAAAAAAACACTTAAATTATGTAAAATTATATATCATAACAGCAATTTTGAGCATAGATCAAACAATTGCTTGAAATTTGTCAACTGACATGTGGCAAATCTTTTGCCATCAATCATTTACGTCAACCAGTACCTTCCTTTAGCTGTCAAATTGTTAGGATTTCCAGGTTTTCATTGTCCATTGTCTTTGGATTTGGAACATTGGTTGAACAAAAATAAGTAGTTGGATGATAAACCCTTGATGTAAGGAAATATAATTGACATTTTTCAGAAATTTCTGACTTTTTGTGAGGCATACAGGTATAAATCAATTGTTGGTTACATCCCTAATTTAAAGTTCAACCTTCGTGTTTTACATGATACAGTTTAGTCACCAACAAGAGCAAAAAAAACAACAACAACTGAATCAGAGGCAACATATGTTTCACTCAGTATGCCTGTTTTCAGGGAGGATCACTGTGGACTTCTAACTGAACTCAGAACGGAGCAGCAGAGCAGCGTACTAGTCAACAAGTGTTTGTATTTAAAGTCACATTCGTGTAGGCGAGCCCATAAAATATCACTGATAAAACTGACCAAATTATTCAGGGAGCCCTTTTGTCTTCTGCAGCGAAACACGCTAACACGCCAGCAAATGGCGTCTGTAAGGGGCAAATATATTTTAATAAAACCAGTGAGTTGCAACCTCAATTTCATTTTGATGAATTTCCTCCTGCGGGAGTGAACCAGGCAGTGGGCGGGAGGGCGGAAAGGCGGGAGAGGGAAGTGGGGTGATGGGGGCTGGGAGGCAGATAGAATTTTCATGATTGTTATTTTTGTTATTATACAGCGAGAGAAGGGGGGGGGAGGGGTGGGGGGGAGATAAACGGCGTCGGTTAATCTGAGGCATTTTGTGGAGCGCTCCATTATCGGGCAGGTTGGGCACGTCGAGGGGGTTATTTTTCCAAGGGATCTTTGGCCCCGGTAATTAAGCTCCATTCACCAGGCCCTGTTCCCCAAATTAAAAATTTGTCATTAAGTGGAATTTACCATAATGCCTTTTTATCTGCCGGCGCTTCAGCATGCCTGCATACATGTGTGTGTGTGTGTGCAGGGTAGAGGTGAAGGAGGGGCAACCAATAAGGGGTTAGACTGTGGTCACATGCACGTACAAACACACAAATGAATGGCCATGCACACACGCACACACACATGTACATGCACAGGCGACCAGAAAGGGCAAATTGAAAAACTGAAATAATCCTGGACAGCAGCAAGCGTTTGCATGAGCAAACACAACACCCACACAACCACATGCCCACCCATCCACCCACCCACCCACCGACACACACACACACACACACACACACACACACACACACACACACACACACACACACACACACACACACACACACACACACACACACACCCTTCAATCCTTCAAATCCACAGCCTTTGGGGTAATTAAATAATGGTGCTTTAAAGTTTTAATTTAGATTTGGCTTTTTCCTTCCTGCTCCTACTGTATGCCATACAGAGGGCGCACACACACACACACACACCCACACATAAATCCACAATCCACACACATGCAGAAACGCACACTCACAGCAGTCACAGTAGGTTATAGACTTCACCCGACGAGATAGCCCTCGATGGGCAGGGTACATTGGAGGAGAGAGTGAATGATTGAAGAGCAGAATCTCTGTCTCTATAGGCTTTATAAAACAATACAATTATTAGTCTTTAATTAGAGCAGCCCCTCTGTGGGACAGGGGACAGACAAAGAACAATAGAGGATTAGGAGAGGAGCTCCTAATATGGCTCTTTTATCGCTCTGTTCCAATACAGTTTATAAATGCATCCAGCTGTCCTTTTCATCTGGCAAAGTTGGAAGTTGGTGGCAGATTTCAGAGGGAATAGAAATAAAACGATGTTACCTATTATTGAAACCAAGGTCGAAAAAATAAATAGAAATTTTCTTTTCAAGTCATGTGAAGCCTGTTTTTCAAATTATTGATTGCTAATGATATTCAATGTCAGACATTTTAGGCTCCAACCATGAAGTGCTCAAGCTGAGGACCTTTGTTACACGTCATTGCGAATCTCTCTCATTTCCTTTCATCTCCCTAATGTCGACTCGAAAGAAACTATAAAAATTATTAGGGTCACAATTTCTGTATAAATACAACAAAAGATGCCAGTTATGTCTTTAAAAAGCTTATTTTATGAAACTGTTGATTGATAAAACAAAACTATTGCTGTGAAATAAGACAAAGAATGCAAAAATGTATCTATATAAACATGTAATAATCAAATGTTACTTTTTATTTACATGATTAGTGATGCAGACAATTAATAGGATATCAAACGTCGTATTGGCATAACTCAACGTTCTCATTTTCAGGAGGGGAAAGAAAGCAGGAATGGAGGCCTGATGAGATGATCAATATAACACAAAGTCTCAAAAATGATCAGGCAGTAGCAAGAAACTGTCTTTTCTATTCTGTGTGAATAGTAGGACAATTTGACCTGACATTATTAGTCAGATGCTACTATCTATAACCCGACAACAATGACAGAACTGCCCACATACTAAATGTTAAAAGGATGCCATGACTAAAACAGAGACATTGAGACTTTTTAAGACTGCTTCACGCCATCTCTGCTAATAAAAAAACTTCTGACTTTGTCCACCGTGCAAATACAAAAACATCCCTCTGACTCCTCAAGGAAAGATTCTCCACATGCCATCAGAGAGTGAAGGTGGGGGGCTTAAAATGAACAGAGGGGGGAGCTGGGGGCTGAAGGAAGAAGAGGAAGAGCAGAAGAGGAGGAGGAGGAGGGTGAAAGGAGGGAGTAGGAAGAGAGGAGAAGGAGGGGGGTGGACAGATGGCAGAGGTTATGCCTGGCTGAAGGGGGCAAGACGGGAGGAGGCTGTTCTGGGTGTTCAGGGTGTGTGTGTGTGTGTGTGTGTGTGTGTGTGTGTGTGTGTGTGTGTGTGTGTGTGTGTGTGTGTGTGTGTTTAATGGGGAGGAAACACCACGCTTTGCCCCCACCTCTCCAAATGCACAGCTCATCCTTAAGAAATCCCTCCATCTCTCCTCTTCCTCCTTTCGCCCCCTTTTTTCTTTAACTTCCCATGATTCCCTGCTCATAGATGTCAAAAGTGCATTAAATCCATCTAAATAAACATCTGACTATTAATTTAATATCAAATCCAGTTTTTGGCTCAGTTGATCCATATTGGCTGGAGATTGAAGAAAATAATTAGGTCTCTCTGCATCTGATTGACAGATAAAACCTGGTTAAGGTAAACTACAGATAGAGCTGAACAACAACATGCTGTCAAAGTCTGTAAATGCGTGTGTGTATGTGTGTCTCCAAAATACAGTGCAGGGAGAAATGGCAGAATGGCAGGGGGAGAGCAAGAGAGAGATAGGGGGTCTTATTTACTGTCGTTTAATTTGCTCCCCTCTGCTCCGTCCATCCCTTGGTTTTTCTGACAGGTAATAAAAAGCTGGAGCTTTCCTGACAAGCCCATTTGAATTTGGATTGAATAATATAACTGTAGGGTTTCCCACATAATGCTCTGTCCAAGCGTGCAACGGTGCACAGACACTGGCAGCCCCCTCTGCCTGCCAGGGTGTGAGTTTTCTCCGTGTGTGTGTCTATGGTGCTTATCACACACAGACAAACACACAGGTTCTTACGTCATGGTAGTTAATGCAACAACAATAATGAATTCCTGCAACTACCCACCATGCCACTCCCATATGCCAATCTCCACGTCTCTCCCCGAACCTCTCCTTCTCCTTCTCCTTCTCCTTCCTTTGCTGCCCAAGATCCCTTCATCCCACCTCCTCCTCGCATCTTACCTCATCCACCACTCACACTCCCTCCCTCCCACTCTCTCTCCCGCTCTGCCTCTCTTTCTCCCTCCTCTTGCTCTCGGTAGCTGCTGAAATCCCATTCCCCGTGGGGCAGGCTAAATTGAATTGGCGTGTTTATATGAACAACAGGGCCGTTGCTTTAATATACCTTAGAGTTTATGCCTAATGCCTCCCTGCTAATACCACTGGAGCTTGCCGCCCTCGCTCAACACACATCGCTTTTATGGAAGTCATAAAAGAGACAGAATAGCGAGCGAGGAGGATGAAGAGATACTCCAGGAGAGTGCTTGTGTTTGTAAGCAAGAGGGAGAAAGGGACCATTAATACATCTTAACAAGTCATCTGTTTTATCACACCTCTTAAAGATCATCCTACAGTAGAAACCTGCACACATACACACCACACACACACACACAAACCCTCCAGTGTGGAGTGTGAATGAAAAGAAGAGAAGACAGAAAGGGAGGAAGATTTTTTTTAGATTAGTGAGTAATGCTGAATAAATATCCGGAGATTTGGTTGAGGGAGTCAGTCATGCTCGTCGACTTGCAAACATCCTTCATTTTCTCTCCGTCTCCCCCCTTCTCTCTTCCTTTTCTTTCTCCCTCCTGTCCCCCCTTTCTCTCCCGGCCCTGTGTCAGCCTACAAAAGGCCCACAGTACAAAGGAGAGACACAGGCCTGAGACACTCAACCCAATTACTATTGATCAGTCTGTACTCAGAGGAGAAGAATGCGCTCACCTGCACTCACGCACACACAGCCACATATATACATCTGCCTCGATACAGAAAGTCAGGTAGGGTCAGCGACGGGTATTTGTTCACAGCTGATTTGTAACACTGACCACTCAGTCAGGAAAAAAGAAAATCATGTCAAGGCTTCCATCTGCTGTAACCAGGCTACATTACTTCTTACCGTTTTCATTCTACTGCACAAAAACAGCGAGTTGTAACAGCCAAAGAGTATGGTTTGTTCTTTAATATTCATTATTTGTGTTGCAAAAAGCAAGGCAACAACAAAATGTGCAGAATGTTTATAAATCTGCTCAGAAAAACTATGTTTTATCCATTAAGAAATATTAAGCTAAAGGGGGAAAAGGGAAAAACATGAAACAAAAGCCAGACAGAAGACACACATTTCAAGGTGGTATATTGGTTGGAGCTACTCAATAAAAAATACCCTGTGTGCTATGTGAAAATAAAAAACAACAAGACAGTCTTGTAACAATGAATTGAAGCCACACAGTTTTTGTGTTTACTTGTTTACATTGTTACTGTACATTCTGGCGCCTCTTTTCAATGGATTCTGAGATTGTTTCATTATTTTAATGTACCTAAAACAAAATCTTTTTCAGATTTCCACCATTATGGGGGCATTTGCTTTACTTGTATGAGAAGATTCATATTTTGGAACACATTTGTTCAATTAAAAGCCAAATTTGTTTAGGCTACAAATAGAGACATTTGAAAATCGAACAAAGGAAGATCTCAAATGTAGCTTTAATAATGTTTTTTTTAATTTGCTGTTGCTGACAATTATCCCGTCTTAATTCAGTGCTCACAGAAATTCAAAATCCTGCCTTTGATCGAACCTGTATTCTTCACTAATTAGATGGTTCAGATGAAATATAAATTAGCTTCTTTCCCTAAGTAATCTATTTTACATTTACTTCACTAACTTTGTCAAAATTCCAATATAATTGTTAGAATAATGGTTAGAATGTTTTTAAATCTAGTTCAAACTAAAGTGAATGATAAAAAACAAATATGAAATTTTAAAATCTGATTGATGATGTGTAAGAGGAGACCAGGAGTTGTAGGGGAACATGTGGATATTCTAGCTGATCCCCGGGGGGGTAAGAAGCTGCGTAAAAACCTGAACACTTTTCTATTTGAGAATCCCTGATCAAAACCTTGAAAAGCCTGCAAAGCCCTACCCGTGGGTGTACGCACACACACACACACAGACACACTCACGGTCTCACATCAGGGTGTGATGAACTCTGTGTGTTGTCGGGAAGGCTGCGCCGAAATATCAATGACTAAACTCCCCAACGAGTTGGTAACTATCTCCTTCGCTCTGATTTTATCCTCAATAATTAATTTTCTCTCCCAACGCCGACTTTGGCTTTATCGGTCGCTCGCCGCCAGAATCTCAGCATTCCATTTAACCATAATCCCCCGGATAAAGGGGCGGCCTAGGTGTGCTAATGCACAGGCGTGCGTGCACGCAGAGGGATGCGCACGAGCAAAGACTTAAACTTCATTCACAGACACATTATGTTATAAACCAGGTATATAGATGGTCAGGTACGACTGGTCATACTAATGCTGGGCCATTTCTTCAACAAAAGGAAATGCACCTCACTGATAATCACCATTCCCCACATTTAGAAACATCAAGCCTCTCTGCTGGGAGTCTATATATGCAGAATGTGGACACAGAGTTTAATGTCAGCTGTGTGACCCCTCAGACTGGTCCCAGATACAGGCTGGATTAGCACAGGAAAGCCTATAGCATGAATCCTGACCCTGCGAGCCCGGCATAGCAACAGCCACGTAACCAGGGCTTGGTCTTGTTGCATGGAAGGATGGTTGGGAATGGGAGTGGAGAAATAAAGAGACGGGATGGATGGAGCAGAGGGAGGGAGGGAGGGGTGGAGCTGAAGGGTTAGGGGAAGAAAGGTGGAGTGTGGGTATGGGCACCGGCCATGTTGAATTTCTGTGACACCCTTTTAGAAATATTCACGATATCTATCAACTTCCACTTATGACCGCATGAAGATGTATTTAATATTGATCACCCGACATGTGAATGAATTACCTTAACAAGAATGAGGGCTGGCAGTGCACTTTAGCCTTATTTAGTGCTAGTTTGAGAGGGAGATTTTCGAGTTAGACACCAGGCAGTGCAACCACGATAAATATCCTTAAATCAAAAATGTGAGTAAAGTATACAATGGTCTAATAACTGATATGAGCACTAACTGCATGTTTTTTTAAGAAATGAATGACCTTTTTCAGATATGGGCCTTTTCTTTCATCAAGAGCTGGCAGTTGCCTCCCTCAAGTCTTTCCAACTAAACACGTAAACCCTAGTATTTAAGAGCCTATTAACTGGCAAGCTCTTGCATCCTAATGGGACTCCTAATTAGCGCTTTATTGAAGGCAGGTGTGATGGAAAGGTCAACCAGTTAAGCTTACACATGTCGTAAACAGATAGTGTTTAGTACATCAGTATACAACACACAACAATGGGTAGAATCAAAATGAAAGAAACATGGATGCAGGGGGCAAAGAAATCAGCAAAAAGAAGAAGGGAAAGTAAGTGAGACAGAAAGAGAAAGAGAAAGGGAAGAAGATGAGGGATGAGGGCTAGATTGACTGAAAATATGGTGAGTGCCTGCTAGGCCAGACCAGGCCCAGCTGGTCTCTGTCTGACGAGTGCCTTAATTAAGAGACATGGGGAGAAAGCCTTGGAATGGCCACATACACACTGCAAGGAGCCTCTGGAGAGGAAACTGCTAAACAGGCACACTTGTGTGTCTGTGTGGTATACTGCCAAGAATCTCTCTCTCTCTCACTCACACACTCACACACACACACACACACACACACATGCAGTCATCCTCTGGGGCCTTCTGAAAAACACGCCCGGCTATTATTAGGCAACCCTTTGCATACCGGAGCAAGCATACTAACCCTAAATACGTGTATTTGTGTGTTTGGGGTTCTCCCTTTCATCCTGTTGACTGTTAAACTGAACTTCCAAAACAGCTCTGCTCATGCTGAAGAAGATGGGAGCGGAAAAAAGGGGGGAGACGAATGAACGAACGAGGCAAGGGGAGAGAGGGGGTGATTTTGTGGATCCATGACTGCCTTTGCTCCCCCCTTCAACCCTCATCCTCCCTGCTCCGCTCGCCCCCTTCCTCCTGTTCCTCATCCCAAAAACGTATTAATATTAATACATATCCCCCCCAAGCCCTTCTCCTCCTCACCCCCCCAGCCCAAAAAATATCACCACCCTAGGCTACCAGTTAATAAAGCCCTCTCGACGACCCCTCCCCAGCTTAACAAAAAAAAAAAAAAAAAAGCCAAAGAAAGACAATAAGGGGAAAGTTCTCCGGCCAAATAAAAGAAGAGAAATTAATACACTCCCACGAGACCTCCCTCTGTCCCACTGTCACCCCCCACAATAATTTGATTTCCTATTAAGTGATTGCTTAATTATAATGATTATTATTGGTAATTGTAATTGACATTTTTTTTTCTCCTTCCGCTACTCTCATCTCTGTCCCTTCCCTCCCGACCTGCCCTTCTTAAAAGACAGGACGGAAGGAGAAAATGCACAAGGGAGTAAAAAGGACGGGTGGTGCAAATCAGGCCAAACGGAATGGCACTTGTGAGAAATGTGAGATTTAAAAGTAGGGTTACAGTCTCACACTGCCCAACAAGAACATACAATGTGGGATTAAGGTGTCCAGGTTTTGAAGTTTTATTTAATCATACATGCGTGTGTTTCAGTGTGTGTATTCGTCTAGATGTCTTTTCCTGTAGCTTCAGGGCACAATGTCTGCTGCAGGTCTCTTTAGAAGAGAGATTTTTGCTCTCAATGGGATACCCTGGTTAAATAAAGGTTAAAGAAGAAGACAGGGATCCCCCCCCCACCACACACACACACACACATTAAACTACAGTAGGGACCCTCTGGTCTCCAGTTTATTACCCCTTTCTCCAGGCTACAGCCACTGAAAAATTGAGGTTGTGTGTTTTGTTTTGTTTTTTTATATATATATATATATATATATACACATTTATATATAACAAAAAAAAACCACACCTCACATTCTTTCTGACACCTTCTGCAGAAAATGTAACATTTCAAAAAAAAAAATCAAAACCCCGCAGTTCAACAGCAGCACATAAAAACCGCACCGTGTTGAAAACTATTTCATTTAATGTCACATTCTTTCTCTATACGGAACTAAAGACGGTGAAACTTCGTTCCAGTGGGCCAGGGCACGGTTATTGGGCTCACCTCAGGCGTGGTGAGGCTGACACCGGCTGGCACACAGACACACACAGAAACAGACACACAGACACAGAGACACACACACACACACACACACACACACACTTTTGTCTTAAGATGCACACACCTTCACACTTCAAGACACACACCATCCAACCTCGCATCACACCTTCACTTTCACTCTAAAATGTCTTCTCATTTCCACAAAATATTAAACTGTATCTAATCACGGCACCTAAAAAAAATCTTTAACAAGAGAGGACATTTTAAAATATGAACGCCGTCCATTGACAGTAGGATCTCGCAAGCAGGTGCGAATGCGATGGGCTGTCTGCAAGTTTAGCTGAAAAATTTTCTAGTTGATTACATTTAAATGCTGCGTCTCACTCACTCTGAAGAACAAACAGCCGTATTAATACAAATGAGCACCTGCAGCCTTAACCGCAGATGTCTGTGGGTGTTTTTCAGTCAAAGTTTCCAAGAAAAAAATAGAGAAATTTTCATAGATTATTTTGACAAAGATGACTTTCAGACAGGATGGCTTGTCCCCCTGCAGATGCAGATAAACGTGGTATAAATAAACTCATATCAGCACAGAGGAAAGACACTCGGCAGCAGAAGAAGCACAGCTTGAATCAGAATCACTACAGTAACTAAAAGCAGAATTAATAACCTGAGCAATTCTGCCATAAGACCACAAACAAAGTCATAAAATGTAACAATAACCATGATATCTATAAAACATTATTAAAATGACATATCTGTAATCATGTAAAATACACAAATCAATCATAGAATTGTGCCATCACAAATCATGTCAATGTAAAGCTTCAAACGAAACAATTCAAATGTGGCCGACGTCATACGAATCTGAAACGGCTGACAAGATAAACCACCGTTTCATTTAACTTGGAAAAACCAGAGTTGAAACCAGATGGGCAGTTTTTTGTGCATCAGGTCAAAGTGTTATAGGTGATGGTTAGACTGTCAGGACTACACACAGATTGACAGACGGCGCGGGATGTCAAGTGTGTGTGCACAATCCAGCCGTGTTCGAGCCACTCGGAGATCTTAGCCTGGAGACAAACCGGCCCTGACCGACAGCAACACCGTGGCCGATCCTTTTCAAGGCCTGTCTCATCCACTTTAGCTTACCCACCCTCATCTCTCTCTCCCTCCGTCTGAATCTGAGTCCTTCTGTCCGTCCGTACAGAATTCTTTGGACGTAAACTCCAGTGGTGCTTCACGTTACGGTCAGTTTTTCTACTGCCTCATTCCTACTTATCTTTATGTGTCTAAACAATCATTTTTCCTCCACTTAAAAAAAAAAAAAAAGACGTAAAAGAAGCATTAAATATTTGACTGAACTGAACTGACAGCGTAGCTGTTCTGCAGTGACCTGAACACTAGAGGAACAATGAATAGTGAAATTAGACAAAATGAGGCAATTTATTGAAGCTTCATTTAGGGTTGTGCATACGTTTTAGTAATATATGTCTTTAGGTGAGTGAAGGTGAGTTCACGGGTCAGCAAAACAAATACCACAAGCAAATCAGTGTGCCTAAAAATCTGCTCCAATGATTCAAAACAACAAATATTTCTATACGTAAATTATAATCAGCGGCCAAATGTTGAATTTGTTTTGACAAGGACGAGGACACAATAATGAACACATCTGCTTAGTAAAGGGATTTTTCACCTTACAAAGAAACAGCCATTTCACTTAACAGACTACAGTTGTCATTACATTTCAGTGGCCGCTGGCATCAAATGATTCAATCAAATGTTTTTTTTTGTTGTTGTTTTTTTTAAAGTGAAGGCATCTGACTTTCAACAGAATTTCTGCAATTTATTTTGCATTTGCTAATATTAGGCCTACACAGTAGTCTCATCTAATTTGCATTTCCTCTGTAAAAACTGGATAATACAAGTCAAACTATGGCACAGCGATTTCATGGTGCGTGTGTGTATGTGTGTGTGTGCCTGTTCAAACACACTGTGTGGTAGTGTGGGTGTGGCGTTACACCTCGTGTGGCACTGGGCAGCCAAGATAAGAGCTGATCCTATCCATGCCTCCCTTCTGCAGCGCCTGCCCGCCCACCCACACACCCACAACACACACACACCCACACGCAACACACGAACACAAAACACACACTTAGTGCGGTACCCAACATGCCATTGTAATCTCATTTTACAATCCCGATGCCCACAGCCGCAAACACACAGAGAAGCCAACTAAATCCATATTCCACTCGTTCGTACAGTACACTGGCGTTTGAGTTAAGATTATACACTTCACAATATACAAAAGGCCAACTGAGGTCTCAGAGTGTGAGAAGCTACAGGCCCACAGCAGTGTCACTCATTTACACACATATGACAGCAAAGAGCAAAAACACTTATAGCACGGGTCTAACTAATTGTTGTTATGTGTAGACAATGTAAGCAGCATGACAAAACTGTGAAGGACAATACAGCAGAGTGAAGATTATGGAGAGGAGAGGAGAGGAGAGGAGAGGAGAGGAGAGAAGAGAAGAGAAGAGAAGAGAAGAGAAGAGAAGAGAAGAGAAGAGAAGAGAAGAGAAGAGAACAGAAGAGAAGAGAAGAGAAGAGAAGAACTTACCTTCCTCCTGTGTGAGATAGAAAGAGCTAACCTTGGGCTGCAAACACACTAACACACTCACTTCTCTCTAATTCACCAAGACTTTCAATGAAGCACACACACACACTTTCTGACACACAGACACACTCTGATGTGATCGGCCACCCCGATAGCGAGCCAGAACTGACTCTCTAAGCCTCAAACAAAGTTTGGTGTGCACTGACCAAAACCGAGGGGACAAAAAAAAAGGGAAAGAAGAGAACTGGGGGGAGCAACAGAGAAAAGAGGAAAAAAAAAGTGTGACCACTGAGTGAAGTTTAACCACTTATGATTCAAGTTTAGCTTCAGCACACCCCGCCTACACCCTGCATTCATTCACGGGCATGTACACGCACACCTCTCCGGGTGCGAGAGGCACTGAGCTGGATTTTGGGAAGCCCTGCTTTCTCTCTCTTGTTCCATCTGGTTGCTGCTGCATGGCTGCCGGACAGGCAGACGGCCCTCGCTCATCCCCCTTTTCTCTACTATCTTTTCTCTTTTTCTTATCCAGTGTCCCTACAGATCCACCCACCAAGCAGCTGCCCTCTGCACAGCCAGGTGACAGATAGCTGCCGAGGCCGAGTGTACATGTGTGTCCCTGTGTTTGATAAAAAAAGAAAAAAACAGAAAACGTATGTGAGGGGAGTGAGAAAAGATTAGATTGTAGAAGTATGTGAACAAGTGACACCATGTAGGAGAGACAGAACGAGAAAGAGGATGAAAGGATTCAATTTCTGTAGACTAAGTGTAGTGAATGTGATTTGATGGTGATGCTGAGATGGGCTTTAGGCGTACAAATACTATTAGTCACTGTTGTGCAAACCTGTTACTCACACACACACAGATACACACACGCGCACACACACATACACATAAACGTGAAAAAACAAGCCAGGCTCCCAGGCTACAGCAGTCAACACATAACATGGCATATAAAAAAGAAATCAATCTTTATATCCATCCAACAGCCCTCGGTTACGGATGCAACGGTTATTGTAGTCATAAAAATTTGACTAGCCCTATCTCAGGGAGCTACACATTGGCCTTCTCCCTCCAATTCTTTGTAAAATCAAAAGGGTACGTGAAACAAATTCCCAGAAAAGAATAAGCCAGTATAGCATCTCTGCATGAAGCATAACCAAACCGATGCCAGCAAAGATGACAATAGGGGGAACAATCAAAACTGTATCCCAGTTCCATACAACATATCCAGTGTATACAGTATGAAGTTTTAAAATTATGGAATATTTAAGATGACTGACTCCGATAAAAAGGACAGTTTGGAATGGCACTACAGCCATAGATGATTATTTTCACAGTTATTCATTTTGTTAATAGAAGGGTAAAAACCTCCACAAGCTGTCTCACCACCTGCTGTATTCTTTGTTAAATGCTGAATGGGTCTGACAAGCTCCTCCATTTGTGCAATTCATTATGGTAAAAAGACGTGAATCAACAAAGCCAAATTCAGAAATCATTTGCACACTGTTTTAAGTATACTGAAGGACTATGGTTGGCAGGGGTTCCCCAAACTATTTTAACAGTGACCCTAATTTACCTTATTATCAACTGATTTACCATATCACTCGCCAAGACAGATAATTTTTATATTTTCTTTGTGAAACAGCACTTCTGATTTTTTGTTAACAGTTAATGTTCTAGTTTAAAAAGACGTTTTCTTTCTGAGGAATTCAGGAGAGGTTATCTTGTTAAAAAAGATTATGTGAGACATATTATATATTTTTCTAAATGTCAACAAATCGCACTAAAAGATCATAATCAACAATGTGTTTGAAAAGAAAGAATTTCAGACATGTATTACCAGGACTCAAGATTTGTGTGAATGATAATTTTTCACATCATGATGATATGACATTTCTTGGGGTTTGTACCAAACAAACACATCTAGAGAAAACCATTTTTAGGCCTCAGCGTCTGCAGCTCTTTCTCTATGATGCTGTTTCAATAATACTTCAATTAATTGTGTAGCTCTTCTAATTTTCTAAAACAGCTGGACACTGTGACTACGTTGATCAAACAGAAGTAAACGGTGCAGGTCAAACATTCCCTGGGAACTATTTTCAGCTGTGAAATCACACATTTAGTGAGCTTTTACCACAGAAGAAGCAAACGAAAATAAACTACAGGGCCTATTTTCAGTATAATGAATGAACACGCCATGCAGTGAAATTATTTGGCTTACTGATGTGTTTTAAATCATGGATACCAAGGAATAAGCTATATCAGGATTTTCCTTTACAACTCGTTGTTGGATAATTTCTAGTAATGCACGACAGAGAAAATGATTTTGCCACAGTGTAAACACACATTACATTCTCAAAACCTGGTTAGAATATCCGTTTAGTGTAGAATTAGCTCCAAGCTCAAGACTATTGAGGCTCATTACTCAAATTTCCTTTCCCTTCAATTCTTCTTCTTTTTTTTTTTTTTTTACTAAACCCTCCCCCATTCCACCCACTTTAAGACCCCTTCCTCACCACACCCATGACCCCCCATGTGCAGACATGAGGTCAAGCTCCAAAGATCACAGAGAGAAGCCAGACGAGGAAAAGAGAGAGAGAGACAGAGAGAGACAGAGACAGAAGGAGAGAGAGAGAGAGAAAGAGAGGCAGAGACCTAAAATCCTCCTTTCCTCCCGAAACCAGGCCGAAACCTCAAGCCTTCCCACCAGCTCCAGACCCCCTCCTTAACCCAGTTGTGTGTAGAGGAGGCAGTGAGCACTCTTGCAGAAACATCAGCCCAGGGAAATTCAAATGAGGAAGAAATGGTGAGAGAGACACAGAGAGACGGAGGGTAGGAGAGAGAGAGAGAGAGAGAGAGAGAGAGAGAGAGAGAGAGAGAGAGAGAGAGAGAGAGAGAGAGAGAGAGAGAGCACAATAGTGAGAAAACAGGATAAAAGAATGAGATGGGAAAGCGTTAGGTAAAAGAGAGGAGGGGGGGCGAGCAGGAGAGGAGCTGGAGAGGTTGCTGAGGCTGCAGGTTAAAATAATGTGTAGATCTGAAGAGATTTGCAGGGAACGTTTTTATTCATTTTTTGATTACTCCCATCTCGTCCCGACCTCCCCTCCCCTCTCCTCCTGCGTTGTTGTCTCTCCGTTTGTTTGTTTTTGGCATTAGTGTTATGACTGTTGCTATGCGTGTGTATGTACACATGCATGCTGATTAGAGCTGGAATATTTTATAAACACAAATATTCACACTCACACAAGCACTCGCGCACATATCAATACATAATGCACACAAACATACTTAAAGATGCATCAGAGAAGCAAGCTGCTGGGCAGACAGTGCCGAGAAATGCTCAGAGCTTACAAATTTGTGAAACATGCAGAAACAGATGCTGCATATGTACATACAAACATGCACGCAGACAGATTGTTCACACTGTAGCCCATCGCTGTGCCCGCTCCTTATCAATGTTCTGCAGGTAGGTTAAGGGTTCTGAATGAGCTGGACCGTACAGAATTACTCACCGCTTCCATTCTCCTGGTCACACACATTCAAATCCAACAAAACCATATCACAAAGGCCTGAATGCTACACATCACACCCGGTACTAACAATACACATACACAGAGAAACAGAAGACACACCTGCACGGCTGTCAAAGTCTTCCTCCAGGTCGAGTGAGATGGAGTCCTCTCCCTCCAGGTTAAGTGAGATGGTCTGGTCTCCATCCTGATTACCTCGACCCAGGATCATCCAGTTCTCCAGATCTTCCGAATCAGATGACAAATCGGAATCAGACTCTGAGCTGCTGATGTCCACAATCACTGGCTTACCAGGAGTCCCCTTCCTTTTCTGGGTTACCTAGGTGACCAAACAACAATACTGTAGATCACAAAAAGCTTTGAGTTGCACCAGAATGCATCCTATACTGAACTTATAATATTTCTAACAAGGGTGAAGTAGCTGTAGTTCAACAGCAATCAATCAGCTAGTTGAGATTAGCCACTGGACAGTGACAAAAAAATCAGTCAGCACTTTGAATTCAGACTAAAGAAAACAAAAATGGGAAACAGCAAGTTAGAAACACATGGCCTCCTCTTAAAGATTGCTTTAAGACAACTGGGTGCTGAAGATAGCAGACATAAAGGTCTCGTGTTCTTGTCAACTAGAGTTATATGTGATTTTCTGACTTTGCAGTTATAATGAAAGAGCTTTGTTGAAGAAGGCAATTCTAAGTGCCTTATGCAGGCCAAGAAATGTATTAGAATGATGTTCAAATAAATAAAAAGGCATACATGAGAGAGAATGCAAAGGCTGAGTAAGACTGGCCTCAGAATTGAACCCTTGGCGACTCTATATGTCATTGTGACATGCCTAGATGTATGCTTAACAATAGCAACTACATAGCCTCTGCCTTTGAGATATTACACACATAAGACACATGAGACTTCAGTATTCTATGGTCATCAGCATCAAAGACCTATGTGAGCTACGTAGCCAAACAGGGCTGGGTTAGGATGAATTGATCTGATCAAACATTTTCCCTTATCATACTTATAAGACAAGGACTAGCTTGCACTACACTGTCATACAAGAACAATGTTGCGTTTTTATTTCCATAATCAGAGGGATTAAGACTGCTTGTCTTCAGCACAATAGCATCTATGTAGCCATGAAATACATGTTGACACCTGTTTTACAGGTTTCTCAAAAAAAAGTGGACGCATCATTTTCAACAAACTCATGGAGCTAATGTTAGCTTAAGAGCTAGTTATGGCTGGTAAAATTTGCCTGTGCGAAAAACCAACAGCTGCCATCTAGAAATGAGAAGCTGCTTTTGTCCAACACTGTCTAAATTCAGTGAGTGCTTCAGAAATATCCTACGATAAATATGCCACCATTTGTGCTGCGCATGAATGGAAATCTTTGAAGTGTAACAACACTAATAGGGGTGTAGCAAGCAATACATTTTCTTGTACACAAGAAGTCACACTCAACATGTGACTCTTTGTTCATTACCTCTCGGGCAGGGGTGGAAGTCTGTACCCGCTGTGAGCTTTGCCCCTTTAAGGCACAGACACCTTCCTCGTCATCATCAGCAGTGTCGTCAGAGATGGAGATGACATTAGGGCTGGAGTCGATCACGATGACTTCCTCGAAAAAAGATGAAGATGACCTCTGATCTTTAGGGGTACTTTTCCTCTTTTTACCCCTTCTCTCCTCAGTCTCCCTCCTCTCCTCCTTCTTCAGGTTTTGCAGCAGCTTGCTTATTTCAAGTGACGAAGGCGTACTTTCTCCATTGTGTTTGCGTTCTCTGTCAACATCTGCAGACTTCACAGGAACCTCAGGCTGCTGGTTTTCCCTACAGGCCGCTTCCTCTTCTCTGTCCACCTGCTCCCCAGTATCCCCAGCATTAGAAGAATAGTGGAGCTGGCTATAGAGGTGAAACTCCAGCTCGCTGTTGGCCTCCGACTCATCGGAATCCCCATCACCCTCTTGATAGAGATCATCCTCCAACTCCTCTCGATCCTGGTACGAACAGTACATCACTTCAAAACACACATACACGCACACATGCACACAGCCACACACACACTTGCACAGACAGCGAGCTCAATGGCTGAGGCCCACTGCAGGGAAAAAAAAACACACACAACCAAGAAGAGTTATTATATTCATTACAATTAAAGTACTACTCAATGGCAACAATATTGTAATGGTACAATTTGTGATTAAGTATAAATAATGTAATACTAAATGAAGATTAGTCTTAGAGGAACTAACATTTAGCCTGTTTACTTTAATCAGTATAAAAATATCCATCACATGCAGACACAATTATGTCAAATTGATCTCAGGACTGAAGGTTAAGTGACCACAGAGCAGCATCAATTACAGTTAGAGTGCAGACTTTGGTCTTGTTCTGAAATCCTTAAGGGCTTGTTAACAAAGCTGGGATAGAGTACGGATCAGCTACACTCATTTCTTTTCACCTGTATACTGTTTTGTCAATGCTTTGGTGTTAAGAGACAGCTTGGATCCAGGTACATCACCTGTTAGGCTAGGTAATGATGTCAACAAACACTTTAACAAGACATGATCTTGGACCCACTTTGAATGACAGTGTTAGAAAATGTGAAATTATCTTCATTCTACACCCACCTAACACACACTATGTTGTTAATTTTCCCAATCTCTGGGTCTCTAACCCTCTCTCTCTCACACACACACACATTCACATACACACACACTGGACAGAGAAGAGGCACTGGCCCATTGCTCTGTCCAGTCCTGCGTGTCTGTGCCATGATGGCTGGAGATGATTGGCTCCCAGACCGCACACACCGCAGAAACGCCACGCTACACGGTCATAAGCCGGCCACTGGGGATTAAAGGGACAGGAAGAAGAGTCTTCCCAGCTGCAGAGGGAGCGCAACAGTTCTGAAGTTTAGCAGTGCACAGAGACCTGGAGCTGACAAATGTCTGAGTGTGTTTTACAATGGTGGAATGTAAAGCACTAAAAATTCTAGGCACAGTCATGGTCCACCAGTACAGGTGTGCTCACTTAATCTGCCCAATTAAAGAACAACTCAGCACTATGTGCTTATATACAGACTGTACTGACTGACATGTCCCAGATTCTCCTTTTAGTTTGGTTGCATCTGTTAAGGAAGGACAGCCCAGGCCATCATAAGTCTAATGGCATGTTCCCACAGAAAGCAGAGCAAGTTTTTTACGTGTCAAGATTACATTAAAAGTCAAAGCCCAGACACAAACAGCTCCAAATTCTTGTCTCTGCACGACCGGTGACATAATTGACATAACTTTTGCAAATTCGAGTATCATTCAGCGAAAGATTTACATATGTGGTGTGGGTTTCTGAGTGTTATGTATGGAGGGCTGGGCCGAGCCATTGGGGGCAAAGGCTGGTCATCTGCTTCTCTTAACCATCTCTTGAAGGGAAATGTACTTGATGTTTTTTCCCCCAGAGAAAGGGGAAGAGAGAGAACCTGATTCAACACTAAACTGATTTCCAAAACACAGGCAGGCACACACACCCTCTGTGTGTGGCGTTGCTTGCTAGCATTCTTGCTAATGTACAGTTAAGTGTTCTGGCTGTTTGGGGCAAATAAACACTTGAGCATGTAATGTGATCAAACGCAAATGATACCACAATCCAACTCACGCAACTAATGCAAGGTGGTAATTCACTTCATGTACAACGTGAACTCACCATAACACGTTTGGCATGCCACAGTAGGAACAGCACAGGTGTGAGTAGTAAAATGAAGGATGGCTGAATTCCATTTGGCTACTTTTGTTTCAGAGGCTTTGTTTTGTGCCTGCTGACTTGCTGTAAGACTATTACGTTTTACTGGGATACTTGAATAAGTCATCATTGTTATGAGCCACACTGGGTCTTTTCCAATCTATTGGCCAACCAAGCACATCCAATTAGGTCAACGCCGAACGAACACTTTCGATAGCACTGAAACAGGAAGTCCAATCAACCAGCACAACTTAAAACACCCATCTTTACTTAAGTATTTTATTTCATTACACTTTATACTTCTGTTCCACCATATTAAATTAATGTCTCCACCTGTAGCTAAAAGTTTCTTTGTAGATTAAAATTTTAAATAGAGAAGACATTATCCATCTTATAAAATGTGAAGCAGTGTTACAGATTATACTACCAAAAATTAACACAAATCTGCTGTTTACATATAATTAAATGAGTTCTTCCACAACTGGATGCATACTAATACATCAATAATACTGATCAATTTTATAAAAATATAACAGGGGTCAAACAGAATAATGAGTACTTGGTATTTTGAATGTAACTGGACTTTTACTTGTAATGTACAGTTTGTGTAGGTGCAAGTATTCTGATGATATAATACAGCTACTTATTTATTTGGACATGTCTAATGTGTTGACAGTATTTATGACAGGATTCAATCAAATCACCACGGTTAAGTCAGTGCATAAAAGTAATTTCCTTAAAACGGGTCATTTTAAGAGGAATAATTGTGAAAATAAATGTGTGATTTAACTGATATGGAGATTTTGGATTGTCATGGTGTTAGGTTGTTCACTGAAACACACGTATGTCAGGGACAGGGTGAGGTCCGTAGCATACAGCCCACGACTAATGACATTAAAAGTACAAGAAAAACCGCAGAAATGACATTTTAATAAGCAAATATGCTGTTTAACATTAGTTAGCTTGGTGGTAGCCACGGCTAGCTGCATGCTAGCAAGCTAGCAGGTAGGCTAGGGCACAAGTTAGCGTTGTGGGAAGCTACTGTGACGTGACTTACGCTTAACTCGACCAGAAACACACAAACATTGGAGAAACTACCCCTGAGATGTGATTATTTATGTTTACTTCCACCTGTCAACAGTCAGTGGTTAGCATGTGTCCCTCCTCTCAGTCCACGTGTTTATATGCAGCAGAGCAGCCGGTCGGATGTAAACAATGAAGCACTTCAGTCACAAATACGCGTGGAAAACGACAAACACGTGGGAGTAAAGTAGCCCTACTCGGAGCCACCACTGTATATGTTGAATGTTTAATGTCAGGAAGCATGAGCTCACCTTTATACGACAAACTGGAGAGATTTAAGGAGTCCGAGCTGCCCTCCTGCTTCCAGTCAGAGGGACACAGGCAAACAACTTCCGGGTTCGTCAGAGGGAAATAGGTGGGCCGACCGGAACGTTTCACCGCGTGCTGCTGAGGCTGTTGCTATGGGGATACTTGGGAGCCCGTAAACCCAGGTAATTAATATGAAGTTTGATTAAATTAAAGTTGAAATGAGGGATTTCTATATGTTTTAACTAAGCTTGAAATTAAGGCGAAGCCATGATTTTTGAATACAACCTGTCAGCGTCCCCCGTAATTCTTAAGCCCTCATCCCAGAACAGGTCGTCTTCCCCAGACTCCATAAAAAGCTTGTATATTTTATAATACTTTAAGACGCTCTTTGTTCCCCCCTAATTTCTGTTGCATGTCTGTCAGATAAAGAAACGTCTTAATACCTGTAGAAATGTGTGTCCTTCATGGGACTCTTAAACCGTAAGCCAAATTATTTGAATGTATTACATTTCTCCTGCTGTGTTTCCATGCAGGGCTTGATTAATTCAGGGCTCCAGGCTGAATTTTAACGTTAGTATTTAGGTGCACCCACTAATACATTTCAATTACATTTCTTAACACGTTTCATAAAAGATTGTTCAAAGAAATATGGGTGCAGATAAAAAAAAAAAAAAATCTTAATTTAAATTACAACACAAGACACAAAAAAATGTGATAACCTTGATTGTCTAGAATATAAACTTCAAAGGAATGTTGGAGCTATACAATGCAAAATAATCTACAGATTATATGTTTATAGGGTAATATATGTTAAAGGGCAACTGTTTGCGCATCTAAATGGTTTGTAATCTTTGTTTACAAAACACCAGACCTGCTAAATCTCAGGCACACTCATGCAACCTACAAAAATGTTTGGTTGAACTTGACAGATTTTTGGGCACTTGTTCAACCAAAACAGCTGCTCTGGAGCCCTGTCACTCATTTTTGTTTCATCTGCTATCAAGACTTTAATCCTATACATTCAGATATGATAAAAGGGCTCCTACTTTTGCTATGATGTGAAGTTATTCTTGAATTATATGATTACAGTTTCATCCCTAGTGTGCTGTTATAAACTGGTAAAATCTATGAAGTTAAGAAATTCTTTTGGGCCTATATTGGTTCAGACCAGACGGTGTGGAGGTCTCGTGTCTTCATCAGATGGGGATTAGAGGAGGTCATGGGAAGATTTAAATGATAGAATGCAAAGAATATTTTCTATCAAGGATATTTGTTACAATCTGCATCTTTGTTGTTGTTATTGCTCAATGTTTTGTTTGTCTGCTTGCGTGTTGGATTGGATTAACAGTTTTTCAATCTGCAGCTTCACTTTTAAAAATCATCATATGAAACCATTGGATTAGGTCTAACGAAACACAAATAAATCCTGTGAGAACAGAACTTTCCTCATTCAAGTCCAGCTTCGGTTCTTTGCTGCCTGTCAACCCCCGTCTCTCTTTCTCTCTCTCTCTCTCTCTCTCTCTATCCCAAAGTTTCCTATCAGCTCTATACTGCCACTGTCTAATAAAATGCCCTAATAACACTTGCAAAAAAATTGGGGCTCTTGAATGACACTGTGTTTGAACTCTACTGTTATGCAAAATATTATCTTTTTATGGTTGCACATATTCTATACCCCCAGACTACATTATTGTGAAACATGTACTCTGATTATAAAATGTCATTATTAAAGTTGATGTAGAATGGCAAACTGGGGGACGGTTGAGGCATCATATCTCTTTCTGCGCACAAAAGATCCAGCAGGGCCCGACACTGTTTTCCACCACTCAGACCATTGTCATTCTGATGGATGTTACGTGTTTTCACCTTCCTCAATAAGGCACAAATATTAGCTACGAAATGTCAGAATATGTGCATGTGCACACTGAGTGTGTGCATGCATGTCTGAGTGACTAGTACGGACCTTCAGGCTTCTGCTATTATTGCATGTTGATGGGAATGTAAATCTATATGTAAATGTAATTCAACAGACTGGCTATCGCCATCAGTCATATTTATAACACGTAGAATACAGCAAAATTATGCCAACTTGGCTCTCGTGCAGACTGTGTAACGTTAACATCCATCTTGTCCCCCCTTCCATATCATGAGAATAATTGTGAACTCTGTATATCCAACTGTAGGCGTCACCATCATAATGATAGTGAGCGCGGGGCGTTATGATAGGGAATCAGTGGGTGAATGCCATCTGATTCGGGAGGTTTTTCCATGCGTGTCAACACAGGAAAGGCCATCACAGAGTTGGATTGTTTCCTTCAAAAGGTTAGGCTGCACCTCATGTCTCAACACTATCACCTCTTTTAGCCCATGTATACATCCCACACACACACACACACACACACACACATACACACATAGGCACGCACACACACACTTAATATCCTGCATCTGTTTTGTTTTTGGGAGCTGCACATGGGGGCCCTCTGCCTCCTCTGCTCCCCGTATCTCTCCAAATTGGATGCAGGTCCGGGATGCCTCACTGCCTCACTGAAATTGTGATGTGGCCGCCTGATTTTGGCTTCCATGCATTTTGACGGCATTTACTATTATTATTTTAAAAAAGGTAGAGGAGACAGGCTGAATGGAGGCATCTGCTTCAGCGGTTCATCTCGGAGCGTCCAGGACCAGTGGCGTGTTGAAGATGGATGGAGAGTCCTGGACAGGGATTTAAAGTCCCCCCGATTTCCAATCACACATTCCTGAGGGATGGTTCTGCCTGATGAATGATCTTTATTGAGGAGAAGGAGTTAAAAGAAGCATGTCATTGCTCTCATTTGATGGTGTTTCTATGTGCCATGGTGGCTCCTACTTCCATTTGGCACCAGATGCTGCAGCCAACACTTTGGATGAAGTGGTTTATCAAAACAGGATTCTCGTCAGACACGAGGTGTATTGGCAATATTCTACAACTGAGGGTCATTTGTGTACAAAGGTCTGTCCTATACACTGCTATTGCTTGGATTTAGTGTGATGAAAAACTCATGGGAGGATTTTCAAAGAAGCTGAGCTCAGACTGAGACAAAATCTTGACCTGAGGTGCATTTGAGAAATGGTTTGTAAATCCAGATTTTTAAGAAATAAATACAGCTGAAAGAATGAGAAGGTTAATCATTTAAAAATCTGCTCCATACATGTACAAATGTATTGGACTTATGTAATAATTTGTAGCGGTATATTCATTACTTTTCTTTTGGTCATATGTGGGTGGATTGTAACGTGACATCACAAAACGAGACCTTCCTCTTCTCTCTCAGTTGCCTATACAAGCCTGTGGGTGATTTGTTGAAGTTGTTCAATGCTGCTGGACTGTGAATTTCTTTGTGAAGGACTCGAGTTGGATTTTCTCGAGTGCCTCGTGTCAGTGCCTCTCTTCGCTCTGCCAACACAGAGCAACGGTAGCCAACAATAGTTTAGAAATGAGCCCGCTGATACAAACTAATGATCGGCTACCAGCACAGCACAAGTTCTGCAGAGCCCATTTTAAAGGTCATACTATATTGATAACATTTTTTATGGAGATCTTTTTTTAAAAAAATAATACTACAGATACTACATAAAACTACAGAGCTTGTAGAAAGGTAGATAAAGAGTAGATAAATCTCTTTACCTTAAAAAAAAAAAAAAAAAAAAGTCATGCACGATATGTATTGGACCGATAAATTATTGGCCAAATAATGGAAAATGTAAATTTTAGGTTAAATTATAGCCTATAAATAGAAACGATAGTACAAAGCTCCAACCAAACTTTGTCAATCCTACTGTGTTGGTATTACGGTGTATCTGTGTTTTGTATGCGGTCAACAGACTTGATGAATGCCAGTTTGTGGGAAAAATACATAAGAATGGCTGAGTTCTACAGTATGGCTCCACCACACTGTACTGCCCTAATGTTGGCTAGCGTCACCAACGTCTACGTAACCTAATGGTAGTAACCTTAACATTGTGGGGGTGGGGGTGGGGTTATCAATTTTACTTTAATTTCACAGGTTAAACAGCTGGACATCAGATGCTTCTCAGTGTACATGCAATGGAGGCTTCAAGATTCAACTTCTGCATGCCGAATATCAACTTCCAAACTATTTGTGAAGTCACAAATTGCACTTGTAGGCCCGCCCCTTAAATCAGATTTTCAATAAGCACAGAAAAACATGTCCCCTTTCAGCGATGAATGCGCTGCTGTAGAGTGGACCTATAAAAAAGTTCAACAGTAGTAACAAGAATAAAAACAGGTGCTGTGGAATTTCTGTGTTGTGCTGGAAGCCGGTCGATAGTTTTTTTGTTTGCAGACTCCACCACCAAACTAACGTAAACTACTGTTGCTCTCTGTTAGCGGAGCAGAGAGAGGCGCTGAGACGAGGCACTCAAGAACGTGCATAAAGTCCCATCCTTTGGACCGTCGCGAAAAGAAAGCCACAGTCCAGCAGCATTAAACAAATCATCCAACAGCAATCAAAAGAGACGGAGAAGGTCACTTTACAATCTGCTCACATACAGCCAATAAAGAACTGATAAATATATGGAAATTGCTTAAAATTGTTAAATAGAGCCCCTTTAAGCTAAATGAAAAAATGGTTTCATCTTCTTTTTCGGTTCTCTTTGTGTTCTATAATAATCTAAATATTGTGAGTGGTTTCTTTTGTTTGATGTTCAGCCAAAATAAGACATTTTATGCGCTCTGGGGACACGTGATGACCATTTACATTTTTGTAATTTGCTGACTCTCTACGGACTAAACAATTGATTAATCAAGAATAAAGTCAGTAACGGCGAGTAGCGCCCCTAGAAAAATAATTTGTAAGATGAATGAAAGACGTGTTTGGCACCTGCTGATGCAGATTCCAACCGTAACCGGTTGCATCAGCTTGTTTCAGTTCTGTAGCGAGACTTCTGTTGAAAACAAGTCTGCTTCCTTTTCTGTTGCTCGGTGCAGGCGTCCTTGTTACTGTATGTATGTAAATACTACCAGCCAGCCTGTATCAAAGCAGCCAGGCAGGAGGAATTCCCTCTAAAAAAAAAAAAAAAAGAGACTCGCCCTGGATCAGCGCTTCTGAACAAAAAATGGCTCCCATGCATCACCCATATGGGGCCCTCTTTGCCGGAGTCATTCGCAAACTCCGGATGTACAGCATTTTGTGAGGCTACAGTCCCCTCACCAGTGTTTTTCTTTGACTGCAGCACACACACACTCCCTCGTATCACTCCAGTGAACGTTGGCTCTTTTCAATCATATTAACACAGGTGTTATATTTTCATTAAATAATGGATATCACAGCATCAAATAGCTTTGCAGGATAAGACACTGATGGTGTATTAGAGATATTCAGTAGATTCTGGAGTTAATATGCCAAGTAGAGCATGTAGTAATCAGTGGCAAAGCTCACATGCAGCAGGAAACAAATGATAAAACACAGCCGGAGGGGAATCATGACTCGTCGCAGGGGCAAAGCCTTAAAAAATTCTGAGCTGTGTAACGGAATATTTTTTTGGGGGGGGGGCTTTTCTCAGTCATATTGAAATTTTAAGACATTTTCAGGAGAGCGATAGGTAAGAACACCTCCACACCAGCTTTTATGCCACAGCTTTGATACTGACTATCATACAATGCTAGAAAAGCAGTAAGATTGATATGCTCCTTTTTTTTTTTTTTTTTTTTTTTTTTTACATAGAAATTACATGGTCACAGGAAGAAACTAACTTGCATTTTACATCATTTCTTCCTGAAATGCTGGGTAATTAAGGCTTCTAGAATTGCTTCACATAAAGGCTGGAAAATATGGATAAAATGTTCAATCATGGCATATGTAATCTTACATCAACATATTTATACATGTTGTGATGTAGTGCTTTTCTACTAAAATTAATTAAGAAAGTGTTTATAGATAAAATGATCACACATGTCTGGTTATTTTGTAGAATCAACCACACGAAATAACCGACAAATCAAAGTGCTTCATCACATCGGGGCAAAAAAAACATACAGAGGGACGACATATCCATTAATTAGTCCTGCTCATTGATTTGCAACACTGCCCACGGTGGCTTGACAGTTGAAAAGTTTATATTGTCTGATGATGTGTATCACCACATCGCCAAACTCTTCATCAGACGAGACAAAAAAATCAATCTTCGCTTTCAACTTGTCTTCACGTTTCAAGTGAACGTTTGCCTGATTTTAAGGGGACAGAAAAAGGGGAGCAATTGTCTTTGCAAAGTGGGATGTTCCTGTGTTGACCGGCCATTTTTGTGCAGCCAGCTGACATCTAAAGGACAAGTTCACCAAAGAAATTAACAATCTATGCATTATCTACTCATCCACAGGCTGATGGAAAGTCGAGTGAGGTTTCACAGTCCACCAAACATTTCCTGAGCAAAACAGTGTTGCAGCATTCTCCCAAACAGCTGAAGCAGACGGCGACTTGTTTTAAAACCTAAAAAATAATTAAACAAATAAAACAAAATGGCTCCATATAACTCATACAGGGTAACCTAAGTCTCCTGAAGCCCAGAGATCACAAATTGATCTGAAAAGGGCGATTTATACACCTTTGACATGTTGTCAATCAGCTGTTTATTTATTTATTACTTTTTTACATTTTAAAACAAGTCCCCATCTACTTCAGTTGTTTAACAGAATGCAGCAACATTGTTTTGCTGTGAAGCTCCAGAAATGTTTTCTCTAACGCAAAACTTCACCCGACTTTCCATTGGCACAGGGGTGAATACTTTCTTTGGTTGAACTTATCTTTTAAAATCTCTGCCACTGGACCCTTCTGGGAGTGACTGCCACACTCTTTCACCAAATTAAATGAGTTACCAGTTCAGGTGAACCCCTCCTCCCCCAACGAACACACACGTCAGTCCAAGAAACACTTTCAGTGGCGCTCTGTGATCAACACTCTGTCAGTGCTTTCAGCAGGAAAGGACTTGGACAAGGAGAACAAGCCTGACAACACCTTTTCAGACCGGACCAAGTGACTTGTGTCTATGGGGATTAAATTTGTGAACAGAAGCTCTATACACTCACACGCACACACACACACACACACACACACACACACACACACACACACACACACACACACACACAGCGCCACACGATGCCACAACACCTCTTTCTCAGCAGCGAGTATAAAACCACATTGACAGGAGCCTTGTCCGCTCTTGTCGAATCGTCACGCTGAAATGTTTACCTTTACATACAAATGGCCTGGTGTCATGTTGTGTCACATAATGTTTCATGGACAAATAATGTGTCCGATTTCTCAATCCGCCCTGCAGCCCTTAAGCCCCCTTCGAGCCTCTATAGTCACAGCAACACCCAGGCACCATGGCCGCAGAAAGGGAAGCTTGTGTCGCCACAGTGAAGTGCCACTCTGAATTAAATCCCAGGGATATAGAGGTGAGCTCAATCAGCACTGCAGTGCAGCACTCTCACTGTTTTTTTTTTGTGGGGTGGGGTGGGGTGGGGGGGTGGGGGGGTGCCCAATGGCTAACACTTGAGCACCAGAGGAGAGTTGTTATCACACTGTTTTAGTTCAGGTCTCCACAAAAATATGAGACACACAGCTGGATCAAAAGTGGTATTATGAGACACACAAGGGACCATTGTTGAGGCCATGCATGAGTCGCCTCAAGCACAAGAGTGAGAGGCATTAAAATTATGAGATCTAACTTTTAGGTAAGTATGTTTTCTTTTAAGGACAAAAACGTACATGGGTCTTGATAATAAAAGGACCGATAACGCAGGATGTAAAGCTGGCAGGACAGCAAAGGAAAAAAAAAACAAGATCCAGATGAGAAAAGGGTGGGACTATTTTTTGTTTTAAAAAATGTTAACTGAACTGAAGAACTGATGGTGTGAGTCGAACTATTACAAGGTTTTAGGAGCAAAAGTCTACTTTCATCTGAAGTGAAGCTCTCTGGGCGTACACGGGGGAACTGGGCTAGTGTAAATTATGCAAAATATGCTAAATACATTAAAACAAATCGCTCCAAGACCAGGCTCTTTAGCAGGAGCTGCCAGATGAGTAACTTTGGATAGCCCTGTGGTAAAAATCATTTGATTCACATTTACGAAGAACGGACTAAAGGAACATATTTATGGGCAGTGCTGGAGAGTAACAGTACAGATTACTTAAAACACTAATAGGTATTTACATTTCATTTCAGAGGAAAATATCAAAGTTCTACCTGACAACTAAAGTCCCTTTGCAGAAAAAAAAGGGGGGGGGGGGGTTACATGGGAAACATATGATGAGATGATCAGAATACAAACTCATCATATATTAAAGTTCAATTTTGGTCCACAGCTACAACATTAGATGCTGCACTTACATGTAAATCCGATGATATCACGATTTAAAACACATGATAATTATAATGAATAGTACAACATTAAATCAATTAAAGGGCTCATTCTGCATGAGTGCCTTTTACATTTTGCTGATGAGACCATTACTCCTTTTTTGAAAGAAGGACTCTTCCTTGTGATGACCTGTTTTTTTTTTTGTTTTTTTGTTTTTTTTAATTGTAGGCTATTTATTGTAGTATATCTACCAGTTGCTAAAGTAAAAGACTGTTTCTGAGCAGCCACCAGTCAGAGCGCTCATGCAGATGTAATTCTTCATTAACACATTAACACATCATTGTCTCAGACTTTGCCACACGTACAACTGACTGAACCCTGTCAGAACCGAGGCCTCTCAGCTGTCCTTCCCTGTAGCTGACGCTGCCGTCTGATCGGTCCGCTGGAAGCCAGAAAAAGTCCCAGAGAGACACTGAGCGTCCCCTCCTGTGTTTACGTGTTTACTTATTGTTGTAATCGTCCCTTTAGTTCTTCTTTCTCGCGCTTTAATGCAATTCTTTCCGGTTCCGCTCGGTCAGAGCGCGGGTCACCGATCCAACTACCCGCCCCCCCCAATATTAATTACATTAATTAGGGGATGGAAAACAAACAAGTGATGATTAATATCTAAACTATGGCGAATTCTTTGAGGGGATGCTGCTGAAGGCAAACCAAATGTGGAGCGACTGAGTCAAATGAGAGGATATTAGAAAAACTATCCAAGGCAGAACATGATTAAAAAGAATAGATACATTTATAGCTATTAGCTATAGGGGTGTTATTTGATAACATTTTATAATAACAATCTTTAAAATGATACATTTTTAGTTAAATAAAGTTGAGCTAATAGTTATTTTACTGTTAGTATAACATTTATTAAGCAATTGTTACTGTAGTGTTGCAACTATTACTCTGCAAATGTTGAATAAATACTCTATAAATATTATTTGAATGGCCATTAAAAAGTTGCAGTTGCTTATAAACAATTTACAGTTGTTAATAATTGTTTTTTAAAGCATGGTAGTGTTGTTTAACAGTGAAGAAACTATCAGCCAAAGTTTAATTAACTGCAAATCCTACCATTTCTTGATGATAGTTATTAAAGTGGAGTGAGTCTAAACACAGCCTGCCTATTCATCTTTAAAAATTGGCAAGTAATGTATGAATTCATATGTATATGTTGTTTATTTGTATATAATAATAATAATAATAATAATAATAATAATAATAATAATAATAATACAGTCTTAACAACTGCATTATATTTTTAAATGTTGTGTTCCTTGTGTAAAAAAAGAATAATACGTGCAAATGCTCTATTATTCACATTCACACCACTGTGTAAATTAATTGACAGGTAAAGCTCCATTAAAATAGGCCTTATTAATCCCATTTCCCTCCAGCTGTGTGAATGTTCTACATTAGATATTACATGTTTTAATGTCTTCTTCCTATTAAATCTTATATAGAATATAATAACTAGGTTTTTTTTTTTCTTCAAATAGCTCCATAGCAGATAATTGTACAGTCTTTTCTGCGAGCTGACACGTTTAGGAAGCGCACTGAATAATCCTCTGCCATGGCCTCGCATACAGATTGAACTTTTGGGGCCTGTAGAAAGATAAGGCTGAGGGAAGTCTGCCGAGGATTCAAGATCGTTTCCTCCTTTGGAGAGTCAGTCTGTAGGCTCTGTGGTGTCAATATATCAATATGTCTTCAGCAGTCTAATTCGTGACGTCACTGGGTTATAATCATCAATAAACATGACTCTTTAATTTGTAAATAAAAAATAGAAATCATCTCTCTGCCCACCACGTTTGAGGCTTACAGCACATGTCACCCACTTCATACAAACATCCATCTCAACTCAAGTTTAATCACGAGTCATTTCTTTTTGCTTTTTTCTTCTTTCTGATATCAGCCTATAATCGATTTGATCGGTGTGTATCCCTCCGCCCTGGGGTGGGTGGGGGTGTCAGGGAATTTCCTTTGGTAGTTTCCCGCCACCACGCGGGAACATCGTTTCTGTTTTTGATGTTGTTGGGCGCGAGCCGGGGGTCAGGGTCGTAGTGTTGCAGCGCGAGGCGACAAGCAGAGCAAAATGGGTCGCTGTCTCGCGCTTTGTTCCGCACTCAATTGTCTCGGCGCTGCGCGTGAACCCTGAGACCCGCAGCTGTCTGGAGGACAGCCGGGGAGGAGACGGCTGGTAGTAACACGCTGCCACTAAAAACGCGTCTATTTCAACTCTTTCATTCCTCTCTTCCACAGTGCGCAGAAGAAGAATTTGGGGCGAGACGTTTCACGTTTGTCCCACGTTTGTTCTTAGTGCCGGACCGAAGTTGAAGGAAGGTGGCCTTCATCTCAGCCTCACCACTCATTTCGTTTGTCTTCCTCTTTTCTTTTCTTTTTTTTCTCATCTGGCCTGTTAACGTGTCGTGACGCTGAATCTGTCGCCTCAACAGTCAGGCAGGTGTGGATATTTCTGGTGGATTATCTGGCAGGGACCCTGCACTTCCGGCTCTCAAGCTCGAGCCTATCCGTCATTTAACGTGCAGCAGGACGCACTCGAGCCTAACTATTAGAATATTCACTCCCGCAAAGAGACACTTCCGCTGTTCTCACAGTTTCAGCTTTGGTCTTAAAATACGGATATGCAAATAGTTACACAAGAGGATACTCTGGTTTTTGATAGCCTGCGTTTAAGGTTGTTTTATCACCTCTCTTCTAATTGGAGGAAAGTGGTTTTTAAAAATGTACTTCATCTAATGCATTTAACGTGTGTCACCAGTGTTGCTTTGTTATTAAAGAAAATAAAAAAAAATAATTTGTTGGATAATAGCAATAACAGGGACTTTTTTGTTGCTGTTTTTGTTTCGTCGGTGGCCTTACCTGTCTTCTCGTTCTTTCTTTTGTTTTTGTGTGTGTGTGTGTGTGGGGGGGGGGGGGCTCAGTTAATGAAAAGCCAGACAGGGTCGTGACTTACACAGAGAGGGTGAGCTGTAACTAAGAGGAGCAGTACCCTGTGAGTTGGATCAGTGGGTGTTTGCTCTGATAAAAGCGAAAGAGCCAAAGAGAATACACATGTTCAGGAAATCTTGAATGTCATTGTTCCGCCAGAGAACAAAGTTCTCTCTGAGAACCAAACAAAGCGGTGAGTATCACTATGAGTGGAAATTTTCAGTTGGCAAATTAATATTTAAATGCAACGTCGTGCCTTCACAGGTGTGCCTCTGCGAACAATCATAGCCGAGGACCGGAACTATCCGTTTTGTCACAAACACTCCGCGCACACAGTGCGTGCGGGGGGGGGAAGAACACCACCCTCTCCGACAGCAGAGCGGTGAAGTTGAAGTTGTAGCCCGGCAGTGCGCCTGCTCCGCGGTGTTTCCGTCCGTGCGTAATGCGTAAAGAGCACCGTGCGTAACAGGTGTACTCCATCAGAGGAGCGGAAGAGTTTTGGAGAAACTCTTGCAAACGCTCTCTTGGAAGTCGCTGAAAGGCCACTGCACAAAACAACCGACCTTCTCTCGTTTGTAAGTCAGCGTAAACGAGCATTACGCACGCAGTTTACCTGCCTCCACGGCTATCTTCTGCCCCAGAGGAAATGAATCTCACTTGAAAGGGGGGGGGCCGAGAAAGAGAAGGGGAGAGCAGGGCGGGAAAGTTTAGTAAAGTGGAACTTGGTAACAGATGCGACGGAGGGGGGCGCGGCCCTGCAGGGATGGGTGGAGGCCGGCTGTTGTGTGTACGTGCGCGCACGTGTGTTTAATGCGCGCGCGCGTCACTCGCATTTGTGTGCGCGAGCTCGTGCGGCGGGTGGGGTGGGGTGGGGGGGGACAGGACATGAGCGCACATTGAGAGAGCGGCTCTTTTACTCGGCGTGATCATTTCACGCTTCCCTTCGAAGCCTTTTTTCCACCTAAAGCGTTTAGTTGCAGCTGACTGAGCACTTGCAGGGAGTGCAATAGGGAGCGGAAGGGTCGAATTATTTCAACCTACAATCGCCCCAAAAGTACTGTGGGACGAAAAGGAAGGGAGGGGGGAGGTGAAGGAGAGGGAGAGAGAGAGAGAGAGAGAGAGAGAGAGAGAGAGAGAGAGAGAGAGAGAGAGAGAGAGAGAGAGAGAGAGGAAAACAGTGTCAGAGAGTGAGTGAGGAGAGAGCGAGGGGGAAAGGGGGACACTGGAAAAGTTTTTGTTCTTTTCCTTTTTTTCCTCCCTTCATCGCCTCCCCCTGTTCTAACCGGGGAACATGGACCAGGGGCCCAAGAGTCCTGCACTGCGGCTGGGGAGAGCAGGTAGGGTCGCACCGGCTTCATATCACTTTTAGGAAGAGATGAACTTTTCAACAAGTGAGACACGTTTGGTGCCTTTTGGTTTCTTTGTCTTCTTATGGCTTTCTTTCTTTCTTTCTTTCTTTCTTTCTTTCTTTCTTTCTTTCTTTCTTTCGGGCTAATGCGAAACTTTTAAACTGAAGTTGTTTGTGGAAATGTTAGTTATTGGAAATCCTTCGTTCCAAAAACTTTTGTAAGGTGTCCTGAGTTTTTACAAGTGATGCAAAGTTTGTTGAACTGAGACCTAATGACGGAAAACAGCCAAAGCTGGAAAGTTAACTCAATTTTTTAAGCATGTACAATCAAACTGTTTCATGTTTAGATTGTGACCTTTGTGGACCAGTGATGACACTTTGGACATCAGGATGATTAGCTGACACGAGTCAACAACTTTTTTTTTTTGTTTTTTTTTTTTTGCTGCAGGATTCGTATTTTTACTAAGTTTCAAATATGATTTTGATATCAGTCAACCTTAGATCAAACATCCTGTTCTTGATTTAGAGGTTTGGACGAGAGAAGTGTGGCTGAAGTTGTTGGTTTGGTTTCACATTCTGCGTCAGGTCACCTCCACGTGCTGGTTCCTCACACCTGAGAGGGGTACACTGATAAAACACACATAATGGACGTGTGTGTGTTTGTGTAGCATAGGCTTGTTTGTTCACAGAGTTATAAATGAAAAAAAAAAAAAGTTTTTTCTTGTTTGTGTGTTGTTGAAGCTCAGTCTAAAACGCCTCTCTGAAGGAGTTTGCTCTGGTCTCTCTCCTGCGTGTCTCCATCGGCTTATTCAACAGGTTCATCTCCTATAGGCCTATTCATAAAAACAGCGGGGTCTGGTGCAGCAGTGGATCAGGCCATCGACCTTGTTATGGCACCCAATGGATATCACATCATTTCATAATGCTGCCCGCTGCGTCTGCATTGATAAAACGTCGTTTGTCATTAAGAAACGGTGGGCAGGTGAGCCCCCGCGCATCGTGGAGATGCTGTTGTCCATTGAATTTTGAAACAAACATTCGTATGATGGTGCAGTGTTGTTCTCCGTATTCATCTCACGTTGTTGTAACAGGGAGGTGTTTTCCATGTTGTCCCATAAAAGAAAGAAAAAAAACATCATCTCGCGCTCGGCCTTCTATGGAAATTCTGTCATCAAACAATGCCTCTTGCTCTGTGGCACAAATAATGCCCCCCTCCTGCAGTCTTTTTGTGGAGCGAGCCTTGCCCCTGATAAACGATGGAAGCGATGGGATTTGTAGCAATTGGATAATAACCTTTTAACCGCGGAGGAAATCAGAGTTTAAAGGAGGCCCTCCCATTGTTGGCGTGTAGAGTCTTTAGGGCCCAGGGCCTTCACCTACAGCCTCTCTCTATTTCCTCTCACTTTAAAGTACGTGCTCGGGGTACAAAGGAGATGCTGGGGGAATGAACGTGGATCTAATGAGGACCCTCCCATCTCCCCTTCGCTTGTAGGGTGGCCGTGCGTAAAAGTGCGAGCAGGCCGGTTGTTTCCAAAAAATAATAATAAAAAAAGGGCAGCCATTTCAGTCCGGCTCTGACTTTTAGTTATCATTTTACTAATGGGGGGAAAAATCACGGAATGATCCCTCGTCTGTTTCCAGTCTTCCCTGGAACTTCCTGTGATTTATTTTTATTTTTATTTTTATGAGAAATCCACATTCAAGAGTTGTTTGCGGAATATGACTTTTCCTCCCTGCGACAACCCAACTGTTTAGTTGAAGAATAGCCATTTTGTAGTTGAATTAAAGTCACCCTCTGGAAATCTGACTCTTGATTTAGCTGTGTGCCTTCAGTGACTGTGCTGTGCCACCACTGCTCGTTTCATTATAACAACGGAAAACCCCGCACACAAATAGGCGAAACTGGATTCCCTGACGCTGAAGTATGATGAGTTCTCCCTGAGAGAGGAACTGTAGGTCCCAGCTTTCCAAAATATACTGCATCACTTTCAAACAACCCGCTGTGTGTGCGTACGTGCGTGCATGTGCGTGCGTGCGTCCATGAAGCTATAGATATACGTGATCCTCCACGTAAAGGTCAGAGCCAAAAACATTTATGAAAAAACAGATTCCATTCCGTCTGAAGTATAGGCCAGATTTGCTTTCTGACATTGCGGGAAAACCAAGAAGAAGAAGAAGAAAAAAAACAAAAAAAAAAAACAGCCGCGATGGGGAGAGATAGAGGAGCTGAGGAGCTGTGCGAGAGGAGGGAGGGAGGAGAGATGACCTTACATGGCATGGCCTACTTTGACCTCGAGTGCCCCATCATCACGCTCTGGTACCACGTCCAGCAGGGCCTCGCACTTCTGTGTGTGTGTGTGTGTGTGTGTGTGTGTGTGTGTGTGTGTGTGTGTGTGTGTGTGTGTGTGTGTACTCCATCACGACAGATGACAGACTCATCTTTTACCTGCGTTGTCATCGATCCAAAAACGGCGACAAAAGCAGGGGCCTGAGTGGCGGCAGCGGAGCAGCGTGATCCACCTGCTCGGAGGGAGTCCAAGACGGTTCACTCTCTCCTCCGAGTCCATATATTTTATTTATAAGTTATGACTTTTTTTTTTTTTTTTAAATATATTTTACAAGCAAATGAAAACTTAAGACGAGATACGGCGGCTTTCTCATTATGTTTACAGTCAGCGGGCGTGTAATAAACGAGCTGGTGGAGTTAACATGCGCTATTAATTTTTCATTGCTTTTTCGTTTCGAGGCTCGGGCGCAAAAAAGCAAAACAGCCGAGGCTTTCATGGTGGGATGGAGGGAAGGGAAGGGAGGAAGAGAGAGGAACACTTAAACAGCGGCGTCGCCTCCAATTTGCCTCCGAATGATTATCACAACTCCGCCACATTCTTACTAATGTTTAAAAAAGTATACACACCCTCTTCCTCCCCCCATCCATCCATCCCTCCCCCCCTCCCGTCCTCCCATTTCCAAGGTAATGAAATATGGTAATGGAGTTGGACCCCCGGATTAAAGTCGTCCTACCCTGATGGAAGTTTTCTCCAAATTTTCAACCCTAAAGCAACAACAATTTGTATACATGATTGATTGTGTTTGGATTTTTTAATTGCTTATGTATTTAATTTGCAAATCGGAGAGACAAGGGCGACAGCTGCAATTTACTTCTGTGTGTGGGGAGGAAAAGGCGCCCGTGTCTATGTCTCAATAAATAAAAACAGACTCAGAGGGAGAACAATGTGGAGAAAAACACTGCAGGATATCATATCACTGTTTCTTTTTTCTTGTCTTGTCTTGTCTTGTCTTTTCTTTTCTTTCTTTCTTTCTTTCTTTTTTTTTTTGCTTTTAGCGTTGGAGTCCTTGTTTGGAGACCTCAAGAGCCAATTACTCCACAAAAATGTTTATTTATTTATCTGGAAAAGGAAATAAATACTTCACACACACATATACACACACACACACACATAAATGAAATATTGAATTGAAGATTCTGTTTATTGTTACACGCTTGAAAAAAAGCAAATAGCAGAGAGATTTCCCAGTTTGCGGAGTGTTTTCCTCGCAGCAGCGCCTGTTTTCAGTCGCTCGCATTGTCTGAATCTGAATCCGCCTGGTTTTTGGTCATGTGAGGCCTAAAAACAGCAGGCCCACGTCTTCAGTGCACGACCCGAGTCTGAAAATACCAGTCCAGTTTTCTTGACAGCAATGTGGTTCATTTGGTTTTTTTTTCCTTCTTTTTTTGGTCTTTTTATTGGATCAAACAATAAGAAAGAAAGAAAAAAAAAAACTCAAAACAAAAAAAAAAAAACAACAAAAAAAAAACAACAACAACAAAAAAACCAAAAATCAATGAGGTTTGTTGTCTGTCAGGTTCGTTGGAGGCCTCTAATTCATGAATACTCAGTAAAGCAGATGTGAAATATGAATGAGGATTAGTGTGAATGTCTCAGGCTGCACTTTCCTGACAGTGGATTAAAGAGCAGGGACGTGGAATCAATGAAGATTCACGAAACCACATTTACTGTTGAGCCAAAAAATAAATAAATAAATAAATATATTAAAAAAATAAATAAAAAATCACAGGGAGACACAGAGGTCCTCACAGATGCAGTGCGTCCAACGCGGGCCTGGACGCACGTTTGGATCAGTTCGTGTCCCACACTGGACATCCTGGAGGAGCCAGGAGCTCTCAGGTGCTGATAGTAAAGTTCCTGTATGTCTTCCATATACGCGCGCGTGTGTGTATGTGTGTGTGTCTGTGTTTTTCGTGCGCGCACACACGGGCGTATAAGTCCCGAGGTTGAGCGCCCCCTCGTGGCTCAGCCCGGAAACACAGCGTCACCAGGAGAAGTGAGAGCAAAAGCCCTAAAAGCCAAAACCCCTCCAAGCTTCCACTTTCTGACATGGTGTCAAACACAAAGCAAAGAGAGAAACATTAATAAGAATAAAATGTAAATATGTTATTAATTTTTATTTTTTTTTAATGAGGACAACCTGAGCGCAGAAGTCTTTAAGGGGTGTAGAAGGAGGAAGCGCGCGTCTTTTGACAGGGAGGCGAAGAAAACCGATAACTCAAAAGAGGAATTAAAAATTAGAACATTTCATCAACTCAATAATATCAGGCGTTGACCTTTTCGGGATCAGATTCATCGCCTTGAGGTACATCAAAAAGCCTGTCAGTCTGCAAGAGGATGAGCCCGGAAAACTATAGGAAGGGATAAGGTGGATAACGTTTTTTTTTTTTTTTTTTAGTTGTTCGTCAGTGATTATCACAGGAGGCACCTCTAATGATATTCTCATGAAAGGTGAGAGCCCGCATGTTTAGGGCGTCCAATCCGAGGGGGTTGTGGTGCGCGCAGTATACGAACGCCGTGGAGCTGAAATGATTAAATGTCTAGAAAACAGGAAGAAGGGAAATAACACTTTTTTTTTTTTTTTTTTAATTTGGCTCACGCTTTAGGCTATTTGTGTGGTTAATATTACAGGGGCGAGGCTGAGATATGCCCTCTCAAATCAGGTGGGACGAGCGCGTAATGAATCCCTCTCTCTTTTCAGTTTGGAGTGTAAACGCGCAGCTCGCCAATTGCATTTCATTAAGAGAGAGGAAGAAGAAGAAAAAAAAAAGAGGAGGAAAAAAAAACGACATCCGTTTGGATCAGCAATCAATTAGGTAATGAGTCGGGTATGCATGTTTCATATGTTTTTCCTCTCAAGTCTCCCCGAGCTAAAGATTTATGACATTGTGCTGAGAGGAGGAGGAGGAGGAGGAGGAGGAGTGGTTGTTTTCAGCACATCTGACAGCTTTCACTCACACAGTTTAAACTCCCGTGTGTTTGTGGGCCTGTAAAACGGATCTCTCCCCCTTTTTTTTTTCCTTCTTCGGTTATATGTTCCTGTTTTCTCCTGAAAGATGGACAATCTCCTGTTTGAGTTTCCCTCATTTATTAAGTCTTGCTGCAACTAAGCCTCCATTTTTTCCCTCCCGTAATACTCAATTAATTAGCCATTTAATATTGACATGAATAAATTGAGCGCAAACGGGTATAAAGGCATTAAGTTTCTTACTTCGTTAATTGAAATTAAACATATGATCATCTACTCCCCGAGCCTTGCGTCGCTGCACCGAGCCTCTCCATTGGCGGCTGCACAATACATGCGCAGCGTCATTGGCCCACGGGATTCTCGGCGGCAAATCGGCGCGCTCCCCCGCCCGATTCTATCTGGAGCCGGCGGTGACGCGGAGGCAGCGCTCGCCTCGTGATTGGCCGCTTCCCCCGTGATTGACGGACAGCTGGCCGGCGCGTGTAGGTTAGGGTTCCAGGGGGTTGTGAGCGCGGGCGCTGTCCGCACGAGAGCAGGTCCTGAAACGCGGCGTGCGCCACCGTGGACTGTGGGCGCAGGAAGCCAGCTCGTCTCTTCAGAGTTAAAGAAGCCTGTTTATGTTTATTTGCACCACAGTTTTTTTCGGGGCGTTATTTTTTTTTTTTTCCTGGCGTGTGCGCGGAGAAAACTACCCTTTGAATTCCTGGACAGGACTATTTTTTTTTCTTTTCTTCCAGCGCGAAGAAAAGACTGCGACTCCAAAGTCCCACTTATAAACCAGGAGTCCCGGTCAACACAGAGGAGGGGCGGAGAGCTGGATGACAACTCTCACATCAGCCTCAGCAGCTTTTACTCCGACTAGAGAGTGCTGCTTTTTTCCCGCTGCGTAATTCCTTCTTCATTCCCCCCCTTTTTTTTCTTCTTCTTTTTTTTTTCTTTTTTTCTTTTTTGGCACGGTGGATATGAGACTTCAAGATGTGAGCATTCATCCGCTCTCAGCCGCTGTATTCATGGGAGATTACCAAGTGTTAATGTGAAAACAACCGCCGAGGACGATTTTCTGACCAGATGAAATGTGCAGCAAGTAACCTGGAAGAAAAAAAAAATAATAATAACATCAACCGTGGATCTGTGAAGAGAATTACTTATATTATTTCCAGCTGGGTTTTTTTTTTTTTAAATTTTCTTGTGTTGTTTTGTTTTTATTCTTGTATTTATTAAATATTTTTGTACGTACTGAGAAGCGAAAGTTCAGCCTCCTTCGCAGTTCAGGGGTCACGGCCAGCGGACCGAGAAGGAGAGAAAGAGAGAGAGAGAGAGAACTGCATATTATTATTATTCAGTTTTTGCAGAAGTTTGAATCTTTTTTTTTTTTTTTTTTTTTTTTTTTTATGGGACTGAGGAGACTCGCTGTTGACGAGCAGCTGAAGGAATGAGCGCCGTCGTTTCCCTCCTCTGGTTTTGGAGACGCCAGAACAGAGCCGGTGTGGTGTCCCGTCCCCATGAGGAGGGAGCCCGTCTCTGACTCGCACTTCTGACGCCATTTCTTCCTGAAAATCTCCCAACTTACATGTTGTGTCAACCAAGTTTTAAAAAAGAAAATCCCATTTTTTTTAA
>NC_051039.1:15381146-15396146 GCF_904848185.1 Acanthopagrus latus
AATTCTTCTTGCGTTCAAAGAAAGAGACGTAGAGGCAGTGGGAGCTCAGGGTCACGCAGATTGGGCTCGGCTCAAAGGTTCACTAAGCAGTTCTGGAGAACCGTAGCTGAGAGTTGAGTCTCATTACCAGGTCGACAGCACCGACGCGTTGGCTTAGTGGCTCGGACGCAGTCAAAAATCATCCCTGTTAAATCACAGGAATCGGTGACAGTGAACTGATGGCAGACATATGGACAAAAATGACAAAAGCAGTAGGGTTCATGGGTGATTCTGGAGAGAGATCATTGACTGTCAAGTGTCATGTTGAGCTTTGGCCACCAACTGAAAGTGCTGGTATTTGACAACCTTGAAGTGACGCTCTCAATAAACCCTCTGACATGTTGCACGTCTAAGGCGCTGACCGTGTGCCGCAGCATCCCTGGTTTGAGTCCAGACACTGACCCTTCCTCTCCTCCCATCTCTTTCTGTTTCCAAAAAAACCACAACAAGGTCCAGCGATAGCTGAGTGTAGTGAGTCCCCATAACCCCAGTGAATCGTGGATGTAGAAATAAAAGGTGTGGCATACGTTATATAACAGATTGTATTTCCCCTTTGAGGTAAATTTGAGAACTGTGATTCCGGGCCATGCATTTAAAATACAAGGGACTTGACCTGAGTCACCACCCAGCACTGACCCAGGAGCAGAGAGTGCAGAGTGGCAGCAGTGGCAGAGGAACTCAGATCTTTAACCACAGCGCAGAAATACTTTGTCAGACTGAAACTAAAAATTACAAAGTATTTTAGTATTAAAATATACTTGGTTATATTATTATCATACTATAATGTATTGATGCAACAGCAGCATTTCCCCCTGAAATGGAGTACAATTATAAAGTAGCATAAAATATTACTTTAGTAAATGTACTGTGTTACTTTCCAACACACACACATACACGCACGCACGCACATACGCACGCACGCATGCACACACGCACGCACACACACACACGCACGCACACACACACACACACACACACACACACACACACACACACACACACACACACACACCCACACACACACACACCAGCAGGCTCACACGCACTGAAGCAAAGTGTTCTTAGAGCCAGTCCAAGTATAAGATATCAGGTTTTCTCACTTGTGATTGATCCCCTTTAATCAGTAGCACTTTGCTGTGCATCAGACATACCAAGGACCTAAAGAAATGTTAATGATTATTACCTCAGTTCAGAATGATTCCCCTGCTAGGCAGAACCACAGCTTATTCAAGAGAACGCTGAGATTTTGTTCTGCATATAGGTTAAAAAGCAGCAGTGTTTTTGTAGCTTGACCCGTACTGAGAACTTAAAGTCAGGAAGACTTTAAGTTCTCAGTACGGGTCAAGCTACAAAAAAACAGCGTCCTACACACAAAGTGTGTGTGTTGGATGATGCAGACCTGAAAACCATCTTTCAGCCACTCACGTGTGACGTAGGTTTTCCGTCATTCAGCTTCAAAAATCAATAAGCGTCTGTTTTTACAAACTGTGCAGGAATATTAAAATGAAATCAACCCCTTTGTTTCACCCGTCCCACCACAGCCATTAATCACAAAAGCTACTTTAATCAAACAGGTCTGATGATATTTGAGACATCTGATGTGACTATATTGTCTTTAAAAGTTGATGCTGGTTTTATGTTTAAACTTTGAGCCCTGGCTAAGCCCCCGCTTTCATGGATGTTGCATAAAAGTATGACTCTGTCTTTATATTGCTGTCTTTTGTGAAAAAAAAAAAAGAAAAAAAAAAAAAAGATTGCTTTTCAAATTGTGCTGTCTGCAGCAGGCATCTGCATAATGAGGCTCCTTCTATCTCAAAAAATAAAGTAGTAAAGGATGGAGGAGAGTGACCGTCCACACATCGGCCGTTTGGAAATAGCTTCGTTTGATTCCACAGTATGAGGCTACACATTTCTTTATTTATCCTCCATGTGTGGATCTATTTATATTTGCGCTGGAGGAGGCTGTGTGTGTGTGTGCATGTGTGTGTGTGTGTGTGTGTGTGTGTGTGTGTGTGTGTTGCTTTATTTTATGCTGATGGAGGAAAGACGAGGACAGGGGGACAGGTTCGGGGGGACAGCTTTGTGTTTAAGGGGGTATCCCTGCTGGGGTTATGTGTTTAAAATCTATTACCCCCACAGCTAGGATTAGTGTGTGTGTGTGTGTGTGTGTGTGTGTGTGTGTGAGTGTGTGTGTTTCCCCTAAAGACGTAATCACTATGGTAATACAAAAGCCAGTGGATTATGTGGTAGAAAAAAATCTTGTTGATTTGTACCCTGCCTTTGGTGAGATATATACATATACAGTATATATACACACACTGTTGGGAGGCAGGAGAGAGAGTTCTTCTTACTTTCTCTCTCATGCTTACTGTATTGTCTGGTTAGCGGTGGCGAGCACTGTAGTAGGGAGGTGTCTGCCTCGGCTCGGCTGGTTGGAGCCTTTTAATGTAACGTTTACACTGGTGCAAATGTGTTGCATGCTGGGATGGACTCAGCAACTGTTGTCAGAGATGAGACAATTAGTTGCTTAATCCGTTTTGTCGACTGACAGCAAGTTTATCTGCAAAAGTCTGGATAATCAATTCAATGCTTTATGTCATTTTTAAGCAAAAATGCCAACAAGTCATTGATTTCAGCTTCTCTTATGTCATGTTAGTCTATATCTTTGTTTTGGGGGCAAAACAAGTCTTTAAAAGCAGCACATTGGACATTCTTTTCATTATTTACTGACTTACTACAAACTATATCCTTATAAATCAACCCGCTGTTGCTCCACTTCACCTCCATTATCGTCCCTGCTCCTTTGCTGCTGTTTAAATCTTGTTGATCAAAAACAATGGACGTCTGAATTAACAGGCAGCTGTTTTTCTGTGTCTTATAGTTGCAGTGGTGGAAGAGCAAAGGATTAAAACAGTTTCTAACAAGGTTCAGCTCTATCCCCGTGCATACCCGTCTTATTCTCTTTCATTCATTTCCTCTTATACTTTCATCCCTCAGGGGGAATATTAGTGGTATCTTTCAGTAAGGGGCTGGGGCCAGGCCTTGGTCAATAATTAATTGAAATCCCTTCATTTACTTAAGATCTTAGCATACTCCGCCCCGGGTGAAAATGGGCAAAGTTTGCACTTTGGAATAGTGCAATTGGTACTATTATGCTGAGCCAGAGAAATCAGATGTATTTGAGACAGTAAATTGACTCCAACCAGAAGCTAACAGCGGTGGGATCTGAGAAAGAACACATTTCTTAACCAAACCTCATAAATAATAATTATATACACACACACACACACACACACACACACACACACACACACACACACACACACACACACACAAAGCAATTCCAGTGGCTAAAATGAGATTTCTTGTATAAACAGTAAATATTTTCAGCATTAATGTCAGTGATTCAAGAGACCTGACGCGCTCTAAAGTTATGTCGTGACGTGAGAACACAACCAAATCGAATCAAGTTGTTAAGGGGAACAACTCAGTGTTTTCGTTGAGGTCTTAGAGGGAAGTTATTTGTCGACTTTTAAGCTGTTGATGGACGAGAGAAATCCTTGTGTCTGACCACAGGCGGCACTAAAGCAGAGCAAACTAGACAGATGCCGATGCTTTAATCCAGACTGCAGTGTAGCTATCGGAAAAAGAATGATCCTGATGAATGACCAGTGAAGTTTGTGTGAATGTTACCAAAAAAAATGGCCGCCTGAACAGCCTTTCACCGACGCGTCTCAACTCCAAGTACTTGCATGGAGCTGTCCAGCAGTCGGCAATGGTGACTGTTGATGCTGAATTCAGTTGCCTCCTTCCTGTCTGATTTTCTGTTGTGTCTTTCCAAAAAACTCAATTAGAGGAAAACACTCTGGACACCGATGATCGAGTCAATTAAGAGGTTTTTAGCTTTGATTTTTGTTGATCACTGGGTATTTTTGGGTATCGTTTAGTCTCCTCAAATTCTTGTTCTGCCTCATTTGGTCACTCCCATTCGAATAAGTTTATCTTTGTTTCATTTCACTGCCTGTAACCTAATTAAATTTCTCAATGGCTTGAGCTCGACAGCCACAATATTCTCCCTCTCTCTCTCTCTCTCTCTCTCTCTCTCTCTCTCTCACTGTCTCACTCATCCCTGACTTTATTTTTCATTCACTCCCCCTCTCTTGCAGGACATGGCGGAGTGAACCAGCTGGGAGGTGTGTTCGTGAACGGCAGGCCCCTCCCAGATGTGGTGCGACAGCGAATAGTAGAACTCGCCCACCAAGGGGTTCGGCCCTGCGACATCTCACGCCAGCTACGAGTCAGCCACGGATGCGTCAGCAAAATACTGGGCAGGTAAATGGCGCACGAACATCTACGACCATATGATCGCAACGCAGACAGGAGTGTGCCATAAGACAGCAAGGTTGTGCGACCAGACGCTCCTTGGCCAGTTGACTAAGGTGTATAAAAAAAGGTCGTCTTCCTGGTTTTGAAGCATAACAGAAACAGGACGGGGAAAGTGTCCGTTTTATTTCTTTATTGTCAGGGTCAAAGGCTGATTCCGTGTTGGTTAAGTGTCAAACTGAAGCTCCTGTAAGGTCACACCGACGCGTTAGGCGTCTATTTCTTGTTTTCACAAGCTGTTGCCTCCCTATTTTCTCTGCCTGCCTCTTATTTCTCTACCTCTAGTTTCTCCCCTCTCTCCTCTCCGTTTCCTATATTTCTCGTCCGACCCCTCTCAATATGTCCGTGTCTGTCTTCGCCCCCCTCCTCCTTTTTTTTCTCTCACTCTCTCTGTCCGTCTCTTTCTCTCTGCCTTTTCAAAGCTAAATTCAAGAGTAAATCCCAGCTCGTTCCATCCCCCAGAGAAGAAAGGGGCACAAAAGGGAAAAGATTCATCACTTTTTGGAATTAGCATCAAAATGAAAGTGGCACCATATTTCTGCACCCCACCAAAAAAAAAGAGAGAGAGAAGAAGACAGAGCGAGATGGAGAATGGGAGAAAGACAAGAACAAGGGGCACAATCAAAAGGGGAAAAGGCGTGTTAAAGAAGAAGAAGAGGAGTGCAGGGAAAAGGGAAAAAAAATGAGAGACGGAGAGACCATTTGAGGGGACGGAGGGGAAGGATTAGCTACAGCGACCCTCAGCTATATCAAAAAAATGTGTTGCTCATTGTTCTCCCCTTGCCTCTCTTTCTCTCCCTCTCTCTCTCTCTCTCTCCCTTCCCCTCGTTCTCTCTCTCTCTCTCTCTCTCTCTCTCTCTCTCCCCTGTCCTGGCCGTTCAACTCACTGAAGCGTTACCGTGAGGGGGGGAGGAGGAGGAGGAGGAGGAGGAGGAGAGGGGGATCGAGGGATGGAAGGAGGGAGGGTTGTTTTATCCTCTCCTCTCTGTCTCTCTGGTGCCAGCAGAACAAAAACACCAACTCTACCACTCTGTGTGCGTGCATGTGTGTGTGTGTGTGTGTGTGTGTGTGTGTGTACTGGCTCATCGTTGCGCGGATATCAATAACCATGCTCGTTTATTCACCAATGATTCAGCTGTGAATAATTTAAATAGTTTTCCATTTGGAAATAGATTGTTTTTCCTCTTAGCTGTGTTTATACTCCAGCTGCGAAACAGTCAAAATGTGCAGCACAAACACACACACACACACACACACACACACACACACACACACACACACACACACACACACACACACACACACACACAGTTTTACACACGTGCGTGCTAACACACACACAAACACACAACACACACAAAGAGAAAGACAAGGAAACGCACATTTACAGGAACACACATTTTCGCGGAAGGGATTACTCTACCGTACAGCGGTTGAGAGAGAGACAGAGAGAGAGAGAGAGAGAGACAGAGAGGGAGAGAGAGAGAGAGAGAGAGAGAGAGAGCGAGAGAGAGAGAGAGAGAGAGAGAGAGAGAGAGACAGAGAGGGAGAGAGAGAGAGAGAGAGAGAGAGAGAGCAGCAGGTTTAAGACTGACTGACAGCTTGCAACCACACACAGCATCCCCCCTTTTTCTGCAAGCTGTGTAGCACATTTGCTGTCCTCCTACCCCCTGCCCCCCCCCCCACCTCATGCCCCTTCTGCATGCAAATACATTCATGAAATAGCCATGGTGGACGCGAAATGCCTGAATCTGTGACTCTGTGTGTGTGTGTGTGTGTGTGTGTGTGTGTGTGTGTGTGTGGTTTAGTGTGTGTGTGTGTGCCATCGTCTTCTTTACCTCCACATCCCGATGTGAAAATACCAAAGAGGAACAAAAGACACCGCATCCGCAGTTCATCTGAACGACTGCGACGTCACAGACAACTATGACGTTTTTGTTTCAACTGAATTTAATCAGCAAAGAGTTGAGGTCAGTTTCACCTGTAGTCATGGAGGCTTAAATGGACAGTTCACTTCCTCTTACCTGTAGTCGTTTTTCAATCTGGACTGTTTTATTTCTAGCTGGGCCTCTCTCAAACAGTTCCTACATGAAACTGCTCACAACAAGGTTTGTAGATCCTCTTGAGTTATTGACTTATTGCTGTTGACTTCTTTAAATGTCTTCTTTGGACGCTTCGAGCGCCACAAACCAAGCGCCATTTAGTTCCATTTAGTTTTCAAGAGACGGCGGAGATCTCTACAGCTGAAAACCTTGTCAACTCACAGCAAAACAATCTAGATTATAAATGTCAAAAATAAATATTTTTGATCTTTGACCATCAGATGATCATCATATTCCGGTGGTTCATCCGTGCTGTGGGTCATTTCACTATGGGAAGCAATAATGTTTATTTTCCGGGCGTATGGTCTGTTTGTTCTCCTTCTGCCCTGATAAGGGGACCCAAGAGGGTGAAACCAATCAGGCTTTTATCAGTTTGCCTGACTGAATTTAACTTTTTACACTGGATACCAAAACATCGGCGAACAGACAAATGATTATAGCAACAACTCAACTAAAAAGGCCAAATAGAGCTGATGACAGAGAGAAATGTAGTCCTTGCATTAATCATAACTATGATTTCTCCTGTCCATGCTGGCCAGGAAATGATTACTTGCCAGTTTGCACGTAAGATGTAGACAATAAAACCCGTAGTCCTTCTCTGCAAAAAAAGCATTGTGATTTGCGACAGAGCATTTTGTGAGGATTGAGCAGTCTGAGTTCGTAAAATCAAGGGGATCTCTCGTGAGGATTTTCCATTTTTTAGCGTGAGAATCTCTCTTTAGTGTTGACCTGAAAAACTGCAGTTGAAGGATGCACACAACATTAAACTGAATGAAAGCAGAGTCGTGTTAGCCTCAGCTGAAAAAAAACAAAAAACGATAAGGACTGTGGATTTTATATCCCATTGATCATTTTACTGTTTTAAGACAACTTTCTATCCTTGAAGAAGCAAAACACAAGGCAGGAGGATCATCTTTTATCAAGATCGAGTGCAAATGGAGGTGGAGAGCGAGGGACAAGCCAGAGAGACGTGAAGTGTTTTTTTTTTGGTTTTTTTTGAGGTGCGCTGGAGAAGAAGTCCTGACCGCAGTGGGAAGGAAGGTCATTCCTCCAGAGGAGAGCCAAGAAAGATTTGAGACCGAAGAGAGCTAAACAGTGTCCAAACGAACACGAGCAGGGCCGGTGTTTTTTTTTCTTTTTTTTTTTTTCAGTATGCCAGTTCAGGAGCCCGGGCTGTAACTGCTGAACTCAGTCTTAAGAATTCAGTCTTGATGCTGTAAATAAGTGTGTCTCATCCATCATAATGTGGTTTCAGCCTCTCTCTGTTTCTCAGCTTTTAGAGATCAAGATGGAAGGATTAAGAAACAAATAAAAGGTGTCTCAGGTGTCTAATTTAAAGCATAAGATATTCTACATTGTCTTGTTATTTTTGGAATTACTTACTTACAATTATTCTCCTTACAGTCAAAATCTGACATAGTCTGTTCCTATTTTCTGTTGTTTTGTGTGTGTGGGTTTTTTTTTTATGTCCAAAAACCAATGAGCTAGACCCGCTGCTGCACTGAAGGACTTCACAATGACCATGGGTGTTTATTTTGTGTCCGTCCCACACACACACCATCCTGCCGGTGTAAAGTCACGAGTGCATGAAATCCTGAAGATGAAAATTGTTCCCAACAGATACACTACATGCTTCTGTCTGAGTCATTTTCATTTTGTTTTCTAGAAGATGACTTATTTTTTAAGAAATTGAAACATATGTTTTTCTGCCATTTTTAAAGGTTTGACATGTCAACATGCTCTGATTCATGTCTTGGTGGGATTTGTTTTTGGATGGTCTGCATTGACTGATAATGTCAGAATAAGCACACCGGTGTCAGATCAACTGATCAGGTCACAGATGCATAAACTACAAACTGATTTGGACTTTTCAGAATCCAATTTTTTTTTATTCAAGACAACACGGTACAAACTACTGGACTGCAGGTGGCCTGATGAATGATGAAAATCACAAATAACTGAAAGCAGGTTTTTAACTTACACATTTATACTTCCAGCAGCTTTTATTCAACACCTCCTGTCTTGTGTTTCCCCTCAAGACCCACGCTCTGTGCTTTGATTGGCAGGTACTATGAAACGGGCAGTATCCGCCCCGGGGTAATCGGGGGATCCAAACCAAAGGTTGCTACTCCCAAAGTGGTCGACAAGATCGCCGATTACAAACGCCAAAACCCCACCATGTTTGCCTGGGAGATCAGGGACCGGCTGCTCGCCGAGAGAGTGTGCGACAACGACAGCGTTCCCAGTGTCAGCTCCATCAACAGGTAACGGCCGTCTCCCTAATCTGTGCGTGTGTTTTCAGCATCAACTCAAAGCAACAGGTACCGGGCGAAGGTAGAGGGCAGAGCAATATAATACCACTGCGTTTTATGCCTCCGACTGTGTGTGTGTGTGGAGGGGAAAAGAGAATGGCAAAGAGGCCCCGGTCTCCATATGTATGAAGTGGCTGCAGCTCAGTGGTTCAACACGATGGTACAATGACAACCCTTTCCCCTGAGCATAGAGGCAGAGAAAAGGGAGGGATGGTGAAATAAGAGAGAGAAGGAGTGAGCAAAAGAGGCAGACAAAAGAGAAGGAAGGTGCGTGAGAGTAAGGAGAGAAATGGGCACAAAAGGGAAGGGGAGAAAGCGGAGAGGAAGGGAAGGAAATGAGAGGACAGGAAAGGAGAGGAAAAGGGGAGGAAAGGAGAAGAAAGAGGAAGAAAAGGGCTTGCATGAGCAGCCAAGCAGGAAGTGTGAGGCCCCTCTGCCATGTCAGCCTGCCTCAGCCACTTCACACACACACGCACACGGGCACACACACACACACACACACACACACACACACACACACACACACACACACATTTTGCTCCCACGATGGTCATGTTCTCTCTGTCACTCATCCCCTCTTTCTCTCTCTCACGCACACACCAACGGCCACTTCACACACACTAATATCTCCTCTCTCCTCCTGCAGGATCATTCGGACAAAGGTTCAGCAGCCGCCCGGCCAAACGGGCTCAGTGTCGGCTCACAACTTAGGTAGGTCGCAGCTTTATATATATATATAAAAAAAAACCTGGATCCAACTGTCAAAGCAAATTTTACAGCAGAGTCGTTTTTCGTGCGAGTCTCTCAGGATCGGATCCTGGAACAACGAGGCCCATTGAAATTCTGGACCCCGACTTATAGAGAAAACACGGTGTGAAGTGCTGCGTGCACGGGTGTTCTGTGCTTGAACGCGTTGATGAAGATATCGCGAAATGAAGAGGTCAGAATTAAAGTTCGCTAAGGAGATGCCGGCGCTTAGAAATATCTTCTTCATACGAACATTTAGAATTTGTCAGATTGGGCGAGTGTGTTTTGGTGAACTGAGGGCTCGAGTGACGGTCGGGGATTGATCAGAGGGCTGCAACACAGATGTCCAGACACTCAAACTGAGGACATTTCAGTTGTATATTTCGTATTTATTTTTTTCACCTTCATTTTACCAGGAAGTCCCACTGATCTTAATTATAAGTGCAACCTGGCTGAGGTAGCAGCAGTTCAAAATCACAACATAATAAAATGCTACATTTAAAACATGATGTACAAACGTCCACAGACATAACAAGAGAGCAGGTGTGCAAACATGCCCTAAATTCATCTATGGATATAATTTCAGACCTCCAAGTTATTTAATGACCAAAGTGCAGAGTTTTCCCTAAATTAGAGGAGCGTAGCTAGAAGCTCACAGTGCTTAGACAGAAAAGGATACAGAGGTAATTTGGAAGTTTACCACATATTGCATCATAAACACGAATAAACACCTTAACACTGTTGTTAATGTCTTAAACCCCGAGGCCATCGGTGCTCTCCATAAATACACACAAAATCTGCAGCAGGATGACGCTCCAGTTTCAACTGAAAAGACAGGTTACTGGTCTCGTCTACTAGTCTCGTGCTGTCTCGGGTGGCTCTGTGCCAAAATGTACTTGGTGGCTATTGTTATCTAAGTTTATTGTCAAGCTGTCCACAGCTGATTTTCACCTCTCGGTAGGTTCATTCGGCCATGTTTTGCTTTGCCAGCATGAAGTTGATGTTAAAGACATTTGAGTAAATGAGGAGTAAAATGAATATTCGTGATTATAACGTGAAGCTCCACACCATAATGGACATCAGTAATTTTGAATATCCGTCAGAATCTGTAGCTCTTAAAACATCTTATTCTTGTGTCTGTTAACGTTACATTTTGGACTGCGTGAACTAAAAATAGACCCAAGCTTTGGCTGTTAATTTAGTGGTTTTTAGTCGGGTCACAGACTGAAGGAATATATCTATTACAGCTCTGACTGAAACATTATTTCCCTTTTTATTCGATGAATATCTCAGAGTACAAATAAATACGAGGCTCTATCTCTCTCCCTCTCCATCTCCTCCTCACTTTGCCCTGCAGTGGATTGTGTTTCGGTGTCTCTCATATCTTCATAATCGCACATTGTCTATTAATCTAAATTAATTTCACACACGCTGCTCCCTGACTCCTGCCTTTTCACACACATTTAGCAGACGCACACACACACACACGCATGAACACACAACCTAGACATGCGCGCGCACACACACACACACATCGCACGCTTACAGATTACACAGATAAATGGGTCCCACTCCCAGGCGGAAAATTGAACATTTGGATTTGCAGAATAAAAGCGTTACATTCTGATAAAAAAAAAGAGTGAAAAGAAAGAGAAAGGAAAATCAGATAATTGAAGTGCTAAATCAAGTGATGGGAAAAGGAGGGATATGCATTCATTATACTCTCCCCGTCGTTAGCAGAGGAGTGAAGGCTAGAAGGGGGGGCCTTGATCGTCTGGTTTATCGTTTTTTTTCTTGTTTTTTTGTTTTTTTTGTTTTTTTTTTTTCTTATTCCCTTTTCGGTCTTGTCTTTCTGCGTTTGGGGGTCTGCTGGGAGAGAGGATTAGGATGTCTGTCTCCACACCTTTCTGTCCCTCCTGGGATACCATACTGTCACTCAACCCCACGTCCGCTTACAGGGGCACAGATAAGAGACCAAGGAATCAGTGACTGTATGTCTCGGTGTGTGTGTGTGTGTGTGTGTGTGTGTGTGTGTGTCAGGAGGTTGCAGAATGTGTGTGCGGGTATGTGTGTGTGTGTGTGTGTCACTGAAGCGGTGACAAGTATGTCGCCCAGCGAGGAACTTGTCTCCTCCAGGGGGAAGATTAGAGGGAGAGACATGAGGAGCAAAACACAGACAGACTCATGTCCTTTGTGGCTTTTTTTTCTCTCCCCAAGCTTCAATCTGGTGTGTGTGGCTAAGGATAGTTTCAGAAGATTAAAGTGAAATGTATGTTGAGTTTAAAGAGAGAAAAAGAGGATTTCGCTTCTAGTTTTTTTTTTGCTTTGTATCTTTTGCTCGTGAAAGTGTCATAAATAACTGAATCAATACATGTGAGCGTTTCAGAGAAACATAAACTCCCAAATCATCAGAAGTAGTACCAGACGTATTCATCCGTTTATTAAACAGCATTCATTGCGTGTAGAAAAATCTGCTTCAGCATTACAAGCAGAAATATTCAACACACGGGGTCCTTCAGTGAGAGTTTTTGGTCATATAGCATGTTATCATATGTTTCTAGCTTTATATAATGAAACCATTTACCTAGTACATGTGAAGAAAACCACACTGCTCAGGTGACCTCATCTCTTGTATATGAGCCCTAACAAGGGGCTTTACTGTATTAGTAGTAGTTCTTATAAAACATGAGCGTCAATTAAGAGGTGATATGTTTTAAGTGCTTATGAGCTGCATATTAACATTAATAAAACTATATAAATGTTAGAACTTCCCCTCCCTCCTCTCCTCGTCACCACACTTGCACAACTCCTTTCATCCTTTTCGAGGCAGCTCTCTTCGCCGTCACAAGGAGCGCCGTATAGTAGCTTTCCATGTTCCAAAAAAAAGGAGGATCCTGCCTTGTGCAAGTTGCATGACCAGACAGCACTGCCTCTTTCTGGAGTTCTCTGTCCTGATTGGATAAGGCGGGCAGGGATGCCAAAATATCTAAGCTCTTTTACTGCATGAGCAGGAAGAGGAGAGAACTGGGCTACTGAACAAACACTCTATAACAGTGGTTACTGTTGGAATATAGAGCTGTTAAACACTTATTTTAATAACAATATAAAAGTCCAGCAGCTTTAAAAACAGCACATTTATTGATATAGATTATAAGATATTTAGAAGCCATTATATTACCTTATACATTTCTTATAACTGTTTCTAGTAACATTAGCAACAAACACATTTATTAAGTTTAAGTCGAGTATGATGACAGTGTTAAACCTTTACTTATCTTTTCTTGTTGCTTTATTAAGATTATTACATATTTTATTAAGCATGTATTAGCAGTTAGCTATGCTACTTGCCATTACTGGATATGGAATGCTTTATTTAGGTTAATAAATCCTTCATTATACATTTCACTTCACTATATACCTTTTTTATTATAAGACATGCAGAAAGGGCTCCAGGCTGGAATTGAACAATCAATGTGTTCATTATGTATTAATAAGGGCCTTATTAGCAATTAATTAACTGTATTACAAGAACCTTTATAAAAAGTTTTACATGAAAATCCAACATAACTTTGAAATCCCCCCAAAATCTGGCCGACTTAGTTGAGGTAACTCTTTGTTACAAGCTCGCATTACGTTAGAGAATTCTGCTCAGTCTCATGATAAAATAAGCAGTGTATATATTTCTGTTATTTTTTTAATCAAAATATATTGTAAGGTGAAACAGAAAATGTGTTTCAGTCAAATGTCAAAGTCTCAAAGCGTTGTCACCCCTCGTCTCTGATTGTTAATAGATTTCTTTGCATTTTTGAACTTCTGCTGCTGACTCAGACATTTTCTCAAGGAAGCTCACGTGCATTACACATAAGTACAGATATGTATGGATATTCTTCTCCCTGATATTTGTCTTGTGATCTAACGCTTTGCGCTGTCCTGTGATCTGCCTGCAGGGACGTCCGTGGCTGCCACACAAGTGTCGGCGGTGACCAGTGACTCGGCCGGCTCCTCGTACTCCATCAGCGGCATTCTGGGTATCAGCTCAGCTGCTGATGTCGGCAAGCGGAAGAGGGATGAAGGTGAGCAAAAAAAAATATGTTTGTGTTTACCTTCGTTGCTGTATTTTTTTTTTTGGTAGTGATGGCACACGTACAAACACAGTACATAACACACATAAACACATTATATGATGACGGACAGTCTTGGGAACACCCTCTTCACTGTAGGGCACAGAAAGCCCAGATGGAAAGAACTCAGCAGGATCAACGACAGATGTGTGTGAGTCTGTGTGTGTGTGTGAGTGTGTGTGTGTGTGTGTGTTTGCCTGTGCAATATGGGAGATCTAAACCAAACATCTTCATTCAGAAAGCCCTATTTGTTTACTAACAGAGCTTCACTGGAGAGCTACCTGGGAAGTTGGTTTATGCATGCACTATTGATCACATACGTTGTCATACTGGATCGATGTTGCATGCATGTTAATAGAGGTGTGCGAGCTTGCGTATGTGGGGTGTCTCACATGTACCGTATGTAGATGTTTTGCGTCTGAGTGTGTGCAAACACGTGTGCATAATTGTGATTGTGTGTGTGGTGGTGTCAGTGGCATTAAAAAGCCATCACACAGACAGTCTCCTGCGGTAAATGAGACAGGACCAGATGTCGGATCGAGGGGGGGGTGACAGAACGCCACTGGGGGCTATTTCACACACACACACGCGAACACACATGCACGCACACACACACGCACGGATAGAGTATCCTTTCCAACTGCTGATGGATTTCCAAAACATTCCAAACAGGTTCCAGGATGAATCCCAGGTGCATCTTGTACGTTCTGATAAGGTCCACACACCCATCAGCAGAGCACAAAGACTTTAGACCTGACACATGCACGCACACACGTGCTCGCAGACACACACACACACACACACACACACACACACACACACACACACACACACACACACACAGTACAGCTGAATGATGATTACGCACAAAGGTAGCTGATAAAAGTTTCCCCGTTTCGTGAACTAACGTTCAACAACTTTGAGCTTGTAATGCAAATAAAGAATTGGGAATTCAGTCAAATATTGGGGAAAAAAGTTTTAACACTTGTCTGAGGTGGAAATTGTGTTGATAAAGTTGAATGAAAACAGTCTTTTGAATAAATCACAACGTATGAACTGTTTGACTTACTGTCATCGAGGCTTCTGCTCGACTGAAGAGAGGAAAATTTGCGCAGTTTTGAATCATTTGACAGGGACTCTTTTAATTATGTCATCTCTCTTCTGCTGTTTGTCTAGATTGTGACCAACTCTTAATATCCTCATTAGGGCTGCTGCAATATCAGATTTTCACCTCGTTATAACTTTGACCAATCAAATTCACGATAATGATATTATCGCAATATCTAAACTTGAAAA
>NC_051039.1:15778646-15856146 GCF_904848185.1 Acanthopagrus latus
CTGTCGATCTGTGGATTCGCCCCCTCCCTCCCATGCGCGATGCATGCTCGCGAATATGGAGCAGAGGGGAGGGAAAAAAAAAAAAAAAAAAGTTTCAGAGGGAAAGAGATTTATCTGCGTGCTGCCCGGGTCAGGTCAGTTCGCTTTAACTTCGGCTGATTTGGGAAATTTGAGTCAGATTTGAGCCTGATGGGGAAAAGAAAATCGTCTAATAATAAAAATCTGTTGGCCTGAGCGTGCTGTTATATCCGACCCATTAAGATATAATTGAGCATGAATCCTCTTTCATCAGCAAATGAACTGGAGTTTCAATTTGCATATTGAATGAAAAGTGGCGTGCGTGCGTGTGTGTGCGTGTGTTTGTGTGTGTGTGCGTGTGTTTGTGTGTGTGTGTGTGTTGGCTGCTGGAGTGTGATCTGGTGAAAGGCAGGAGAAACGTAACCTGGCCCGACATCCGTTACGGCCTGGAGGCCTAATCTACTGTTTTGTGCCATTGCAATAAAGAGGATCACAGCTTCACTACGTGCTCTGCGACGTTAGCTGTGGAGAAAATGAGGATGATCTTGACACGTTTCAGAGACATTTGGCGAGGCCAAGTATGATTTAAGCGAAGTTTTGCCAGATATCCTGAAGACATTTGTGCTCATTCTGCAGGCTCTTAAAAGGCATACGTCTTAGATAACGCAAATGTGAATGTGTGCCGTAACTGTACATCCACTCGCTGACCCTGCCTCCTGTTGGGTCAGTGTAGCCGTGGCGAAATTAAAAATCAGAGCAGCTCAGAGGAGCCCTGTTCTGGTGCAACCTTCGCCCGGTGAATCCCGTCACTAGGAAGAAGAACATTTTCACATTTTAACTTTCGGCAGTCAGACACATTATCGGCTTATTCCTAACATTCATGCCAGTTACGTTTTAGCTTTAAGGTCGACATCAGTGTGTAGTGCGCACTCCTCCGGTCTCTCTGTACTTTCTGGTTCTGTCATGGTTTCAGCCTCCAGTTAGCTTCACTTCTACAATGGCGAATGCAGGCATAATAATGCAAATGTGCGACACGGTGACGCCATGTGATGTCTTGAAGTCACTGAATTAAAGGAGGGACTACTGACGAGGTGTTTCAGGAGCAGTACATACACACTGAAGGGAAGGGAAGAAACGGGAAAAGCACTAGAGGTCTCCGTTAAGTGATCATATACTATTTTTTTCAAGGGTGAGTTGAAGAGCGTTCAGCTGGGTGAATATTACTGAAGCTGGAAACTGCAAGGTCCCCCCTCCTCAAACAGGTTTTGAGCAAACATAAAGTGGAAGATACAGTCTGGAGAATTTCTTGATCTTGGATGATTTTAAAAATGTTCCTCCTAATCCATCTGCTCCAAGTTACGTTTCTCATGGACAGTATTTTTTGAATAGAGGAGTTTTCAGGTGATTTAGGGATGTTAACGTCAAAGGTGCGAGCAAGAGTAACCAGACTTCAGGCTGCCAGCCCCAGTGTGTGTGTGTTTTTTTTTGTTGTTGCTGTATCTAGATTGTGTGCTTGAAATGTGATTGTTGCACGTTCGGCCATGGTTTGGAATGTGATTGAAATCCGTTTAACACAGATGCGTCTCAGTCTAGATGTTGTGGCTGCTCATGCCGCATTTCAAAGTGTTTTTCAAGCCACTCGCAGCTCGAGACCAAATGAAGATGTCATGTCCTGAGTCACAGAAGTGCATCAGAGCGAGCGGCTGGGCGAAATTCATGTTGCAGATAGCAGAACAGTCTGTGGACACGTGCGGAAACAAATTGTCCAGTTCACAACTTGACGGCGTGAGGAAAGCGAGCTGATAGAGCGAGTACATAGCGGCTGCGGCCTACGTCATTACCACAGCAACCCAAGTGGTTAGGTTGGTGTTGTCGGGGCCCGAAAATCCGACGTGCTCACTTGCAAATAGCAGTGCGGACACTCCATCTTTCGGATCTGATTTGAGAAACAAATGCGATTTGCGGTCTGAACATAGCCAAATACAATCAGTGACAGATAACAGAGGGCAAACTGTATGACATGAGTGAAAGAATCCTACTTTATAATCCTTTTCACTTGGATTTCAGAGAGTTTTATTTTATAATCAAGTTCCCTACAGGGACCAAGCTCAGCCGAAGCTGTCAAAGTTCACCCACATAATGGATCTCCATTTAACCGACCATTTCCTTTGAATTTTGCAGATACTTTGGTTTTGTGTTAACCCAGAGTGCTTACTCTCTGTGTCTGTTCTGGTGCAGGCGCACACATGATTTGCTGCTCATGGATTTGAGGAGCTGTCTAGTAGCACAACACTAATTGTAGTGTACTTGTGGCACATTTGGTTGTTAGAGCAATAGCAGCAATGACGGAAGCTCTAATTAGTTGCTCTCAGCCGTAGTAGTCCCGACCAAGTCTGCATCAAAGGCCTTAATGACTACAAGCTGTCACTGTGACACCAGTGGTCATAAACCCGTCGGATAGTCTTACACTGACTCACCTTGAATCCCATTAAACACCTCCCACTGGATCCTCTGCAGTTCACCTCCTACGCAGACCGTGTAGATACAAGCCTAAGGACACATGGAAGGATCCCGCCTGGTGGTGGACTTTAGCCCATCGTTCACTGCTTTGATCCGTCAACTGTTTCACACTGAGCTCTCCTGACTCACCATACCTGCCTCCACCTGTCATGGGATAAGCAGAGAGAGAAAAAAAAAAAAAAAGGCTGGGAAAAGCTCAATCCAGACTCCCGACAATCACCTCTGGTTAAGCCCAGTTCTGTGTGCTCTGCTCTTCTCCCCCTTTACACAAATGACATTGTGCACCTTCAAGGAATCCTCCTTTTGTGAGTTGGCACATAAGGCTACACTAAGTAGCCTCATCCGGGATATTATGGGAAGTCTGCATACAAATGTTAACATGAACAGCTCTCGCAGCCCCGCGACTCTTGAGCAAAATATGCCCTGTAAACCACATTTTAAGCTAAAGCAGAAAGCCTGTGAATATGCTACTATGCTGTACAATAGGCCAGCTGGCGAATGCGCTTCTTGAGCTAGAGGAGGAAATATAGGCTGTGAAAAGGAACCGTACATTTTAGTTCTACACAGAATTACTGAGTCTTTCCCCCAAAACCATCTCTGCACGGTGGGTATGACTGCGCCACCGAAGAGGACATGAAGAGCTCTCAGTCGGTTTGGGATAAGGCAGTGATGAAACCCAAAGAGGCGTAACCCAGTGGGCAAGGTCTCCAGTTGGAGCCTTCAGGCCAAGTTTCTCGAGGAAAGAAGAGAACAAAAGGAGTTGCTGGGGCAGGATCTGAGAACTGGGATAGAGGTGATGGTTTGGGCACAAAGGGACGGTCGATCTTTCACGCTACACAACAGAAATCCCAGCCCAGTCGCCAAAACAAGATGTCGGCACTATACATTTTTTGCTAAAAGTGTAATATCACCCTCAGATTATGTAGAGTTGTGTGTCATAATTTTGGTTATTAGGCATTTATTTTCTGTTTTATTTTGTAGGTATATCCTCTTGTGTCTTGTTGTCACTTTCCACTTCCTGATCACCTGCGTTCCTGGCGTCTCCCCACCTGTATCTCATACCTATGTTAGTTTAGTTTGTTATTTAAGCCTGTGCTGTTCCCTCTTGGTTGGTCATTGTGTCTTCCTGCATATTCATCCAAATTCCTCATTACTCCGATCTGTACTTTATAGCTTTTGCCTGCCTTTTATTGATCATATTTTGAGTTGTTTTTTATTTCAATTTGGATTTTTGTTCAAGCCTCGCTTTCAGTTGTCACCTACCTGCCCCACTGTCTGCGTTTGGGTCCCTTTGTGTAAAGCCTGACAGTGGAAGAGCCTGTGGCAGCGTGACAGCTAGGCAAGATGACTGCCAAGCCAGAGGCCACTGTTCAAGATGGCGTTTGAACATTTGTAAGCGCTAAACCGATGGGTACTTTTGACTAGACGTCGGGCCATTTTTTCCCGACCTGCTAGTGGAAACAAAACTGAGACGTTTTGTTGTCGAAGGCCAATTATTTTTAACAGAACACAACATAACATGTCACGACGTAAAAACTGAACATAAAAAAAAACAGTTTCTTAGGGGTTTTCCCCAGCCATCAAAACATGCACATCAGGTCGATTCTCTGGTCAGCGCCTTTGACCAAGGCGCTGCCTTACATCTGGAGTTGGTCCCCTGGCGCTTTCGTTTGCTGCCCACGGCCTCCTCAGAGATGGCTCAAATGCAAGTATACAAGTTTCACAACACTGTGCACTGCATCATTGTATATGGCGAAAGAAAATTCTTCTCCCTCAAACGTACATTTCCAACGTGTATTCTGACGATTGAGCTGTTAATTACTTCTTTTTGCCATGTGCTTCAGATTGCAGAGCACCAAAACAAACTGTCACGAGAAGGTGTCTGCTGCACATTTTGTCAATTTATAAATGGTAAAAGGTTTAACTGCGTATACAGAGAGAGAAGTACAAAGCAGGCAGGAAGCTCACGTCCTTCACTGTCAACAATAACACAGGACACTCAGTAGCCTATGCAGTCTAATTTATAATGTGCTAAAGAGGCAGCCTCAAGGCCGGTAAAGCTAAATGGCTCAGTAAGCGGGTCAAGAACGGCAACTCTGTCCAGAGGAAGTCGCTGAGAATGTAGAGGACCAAGATTGAATCAATTCTGTGTGACCCCATCCTCTCCATCGAGATGATAGAACCAACAAAGTTACTAAACCTTCAGCAGCACACACATTTGTTCATAATCCGTTCCATAAAATTCCAGGTTTCGGTAGAAGTCGAACTGTTTTCATGGTCATAAATCTCTAGACACACATGCATTCCTTCATGTCAGCACCTAACACATTAGATTGGACTGTGGAATAACTTAATTGCAACCGCAAACACGGCCACACAGGTGGGCCGTAACAGGCTGAATGCCAATTAGCAGCTTTTGTCGGCGAGATGAGGCCCAGTAATCAGCAGTTTGATGTCCGTTCAGAGCAGCATGGCAAAAAACTAGTGTAAAAGAGCTCAAAAGAGGCCAAATCATTTGAGCTCCAATTGCAGGAGTATCAGTCAAAAACTGTTAAAATATTTAATAGGTCCGGGGAAGAGTCTCCAAAATCGTGACAGCGTATTGCCAACACAGACAAACTGCAGTGACAAAGAGGAGCGGCAGTCACAAGCTGAAACTAACCGACAGGGATGTGACACACATAGAGAACACGGGGTTGACAAATACTGCTAATTGTCCTGCAACCGAATGCGGCCAGCTGTTGTGGGATTTTATCACTGCATTAAAATCTGTGTCTATATGATTTTGTCCGATTACAGCTGCGTGTCCCGTACATGCCGTGTAATAGTTGCCATTTTTGTTTTCATTAACCAGCCGATACGTACACATGTGTGGGTTGTTGTACATAATTTGCGTATCCCTGATCTATATCTTAAATGTTTTCTCTTTTGTTGCTTTGACAATCCAAATCCATCCCTGGGGACCATCCATAGCTTTCATATCGTATCATATTCTCTCCTCTCCTCTCCTCTCCTCTCCATTTAAACTGCACCTACAGCTGCACCCGCTTTGCTTTTGCCGTTCCGTGCTAACTGCTGACAAGCTCAACCCTCTTGCACAAATGCACCAGTACATGCCACTGTATATAGTTGCATTAACATTTCCATTCCCTGTTGTTGTGCCTACACCTCTGTTGGAGCTGTATCTGCAGGGATACCTGGCTTCTAAATTAAGATTCTGACCATGGTCGGTAAGTCCCTGGGTTGTTTCCATCATTACCCCTCAGGGTCTATGTCTTTATGGTGCGTGCTTATAGTGATTTACATGTAATGCAGTGATTTCATGTGAATGTAACCGTTTGACATGAGCGTAATATAATTTACCGATAACTCTGAATGCAGCTCCAGTTACCCTCAGCCTAATTAGTTTGAAGGTACATGGGTTTACACCAGCTGAACGAGTTGCCCGAAGGTGTCCGGTGCGAATCCCTGGTCAGATAGAATCTGCCATAAATGGCAGCTGGCAACCGGAGGGCTGTCAGAGGCAGGATGAGATGCGAGCTCCTGATGGCTGCGGATGTGTGTATGGGTTGTTTTAATTCAGGAGATTAATTTCCCCGTGGGGATTAATAAAGTAGTATTCTATTCTAATTTATGAAAAACAATTTGAAGCAGGGAAATTGCGAGGTAGTGAAGCAGCATTTAGTTTCAATGGATGAGCTTAGTTCTTAAATAAAATTAAAACCTAATCAAGTGAGAGTTCGACACAAGCGTTACTGAAAGTCAAACTGAAAAGTGATGAGGAAAACAGCTAAACCATATCTATCTATCTATCTATCTATCTATCTATCTATCTATCTATCTATCTATCTATCTATCTATCTATCTATCTATCTCTTCATATATCCTTCCATCTATGTGGCATCTGCTGGTTTATGTTCATGTGCTGCAATGGGCCAGGATCACAAAATTCCTCCTTCTTTCACGGTGTGACAATGAGGGGTTTGGACTCCTGACAGCGTGATGCTGAAGACCTACTGCGACAGTTCATCAAACTCAGGAGAACCTTCCTTGTAGTCCGGCAGGTGTTTACACACACCGGACAGGTCTGTTTCATGTGGACATTTCTCAACCAGTGCTGGTTTTCATTTTGTCTGACTTGCATCATTTTGCCACCATCAACAGGCACATGCAGAGGACACAACAAGGTGAAATCCATAGATGCACTTAATTTAGGGACAAGACCTGTGGCTGTCATTAGGTCTCCTGTTCGGCCCTGTTTATGGGCGTGGGAGTGTAACATAAGAACGAGGGACGGAAAGTGTGGATCGTTGCAAGAAGTGTGCAATTTATATACTTTCCAGTAATCTTTTGAAAACGCCACCCTTACCGGTGTTGTGTAAAGTTGGAATACTGAATACTGTGCATGTGTATTATGTGTTCAGCCTCATCAGCATGAGCAAATAGGAGGACAACAAGGTCAATGGCGGACTATCAACCTTTTTTTTTTTTTGGCTGCCAACTTCACTGATTTCATTAACGCTACTCCAGAACAGCGTAGATTTGCTGAATAATTACTGATGGAATGGCTAACCGCCTTTTGTGCTCAGGCGTTAGCAGCTTCAACACTCGTATCTTCCAGGCCACAGGTAAGTTAAAAAGAGCCAAACCCTTCAGATCAGCCAATCAGTAGGAGCAACGTCAACAGAAGCCAGCCAATACCTGCCAATTAATCAGAGATCTTTGAAAAAGAGAGGTGAAATCTCAACATCCGAGTGCAACAGCTATGACTGAATACAAACGCACAATACAAACATGGCCAGGGTCGTAACATCTACATGCTTATAATTATTCTTGCAAAACCCATTTCTGAAGTGGCCCAAGTATGATGAGCAGGGAATCTTTTTTTTTTCTTAAGAGACTGACAGGTTGTGACAGTGCACAGTGAGAGCACACATTCACCAAAGTATTTACTCAATGATCTCCCACTCTTTAGAAGAGGTGAATCATCCCCAGCAGGTGCCTGAAAGCTCAGTTCAGCAATCATACATCATACAGATTACTTTTAAGGACTCCAGTGATGCACCAACAACCTCACAAGCAGTGCACTTAGCAACAGACTCCGACTGTATTCGATGGGTTCAAGACAACAAGCAGCCGCACTTAAGATCTGCCAGTCTATCAGAAAAAATTACACCTCTTCATTCGAATTAACAGACCCAGTGCCTCAGTACACAAATCAACTTTGGCATCATCATCATTATCCTCTGAGATCTCTGACAGGGTACCGAGAAGATGGGCCTCGTTCGAAACAGTGCATTCTGTCACATCTTAATGGCTTGTCCCACAAATTTCTGAGTAAGTTATACTTCAGAATCAGTGCTCATATACCTTTTCCTGACCTTTCTGGGACTTATGTGTCTCAATTAGCCTGTTTTTAATATCCCTACAGGTGTACTTGGCATTTTTAGGCATGTCCTTAGCAACATCAGCTAGCTTGTCGTCCGTCTCTGAGGTGCATTCAGCCATTTCAAAGGAGGAATTAATTAGATTTCTGTTGTTCCATTGAGCCCTTACTTGTGCCCACACAAAAGCTTAACCACACAACCAATGCTCTTGACACTGTCAGTTCTTTTCCACTTCTCAATAAGCTGTGGTTCAAATGTCATATTTTTATGTTTCATTTTTTAATTAATTTTTTTACTTTAATTTAGACTGAATGGATTAAAGGTGCAACTGAGGTGAGGCCATTCACACTCTCGGTTTCTTTTTTTCCCCTGTAAGTAGACATTCACCAACTCAATAACACAGCAAAAGCACACAGAATAGATAACATTACTATCGAGCGGATAGTAAACAAACTTTGGGTGCTGTACACACAGCAGAACAGTGCTAAAACTCCTTTACAGATTTTTTATTCGTATCTACTTACTTTCGTTTTGCCCCTGAGGAAGTGTGCAGCAGTTTCCTAGTTCGGGAACATCACAAATGTACACACTGTTTTAACTTTCATATCTTTGGAGAACAGTTATTGAGTGATTTTGTTATATATATTTTTTCTCCCAGAGCACAATTCAGAAACAATGTGCACCAGACCGCAGAACAGATCTACAGTGGCTATGAATGTTTATAAGGGGTTTCCCTTTGGGATTTATTTTCAGTACTAGCAGGATGGAATGAGTGCATAGACTCCACCGATTCCCACGGGGAATTTCCGGGTCAGGAGGGACACGTAGTGCCTCTAACCTTTCTTGGTGTGTGTGCCCAGCTTTCTCACCACAGTCAACCTCATCTGTTTGGCTGGTAAGGTAACTGATCCATGTTTCCTCTTTGAAATGTAAAGGAGACGCTGTGTTCAATTAAAGGTGACAGTTTTAATTGCACGTTGACGCACTGTTAAGCGATGAGCTGTGCAAAACCACTGTTCTGTTTTTCTAAAACAGATTGTTGCTTGTTAACAGAAGCACTCTGGAAATGGCAAAAATAAGATTTGAACCTCTTTAGAGGTTAATCATGAATCAGTCGACCACGGAGAGAATATTTTTGGCCGGCTATGCATGACGATAGTCTATAGGTTAATTTGCATACAGACACACTGTCGGTTCTTGGCTTCACCGGAGCAGTCTGGATTAAGAAGGTGAAGAACGGCAAAAGCGCGGGAACACTTCCTCCGTCACATTTTTAATGCAACTCTCCAGTTTACTAGAAGTTCTATAGCTATAGTTCTATAGGATGGCTCACACCCAGAGGTCACTCACTGCTAACCATCAGGGGGAGAATGGTTGTTGTGTGCTGGTCCAATGCATTATGCAGCCGATCAGAGCTGATCAAAGAGCTAGTTTGGTACCTCAAGCCTGAGCATGTTATACCATTAGGAGGCTACTGTCGCTAAACACACGGAAAAGCACTTTGACTTCAGCTAGCCAAAGCAGACGAGCTAATGTAAGCTCTGACGCGTGACTTCTGGACAGCTTTCACACACAAAAGATTGCTTCACAAGTTCTAGTGAACTGTTATTTATGAAGACTGGGAAATGCTGTTCAGTGTGCCCCTTTTCTACAGCGCTGGTACAGAGACAAAATGAAATCTGGTAGTAGGTCCAGCTCCCTCTTAGTCTTCCCCTTTTCTGAAAGGTAACCCCCCCCAGCCCCAGCTGCAGCGGCTGTGCCTCTCCCGACACAGTATACGACAAATACCTTTTGTTTTGTTTTGATATAGAGAACCCTTGTGGCAGAAATAACATACTGTATGTTTCAACTGCTATGTACATGGTTATGTTCACCAGCTAGTCACTAGTTTTGTGTGCTGCGTAGTAATGGGCTGGTGGTGTACAGTGGGTTTTGACAGCTTTTTTGTCAGAAACAGCTGCCCGCTGCTGCTGAAAACAATGTTACGACAGCGGGTAGAGTGAACCAAAGCGGTAAAGTTGCAGGCCGTACACAGTGAGCAAAAAAGTAACAAAACAAAAAAGCTCTGTAGAGCTGGGGTGAAATGTAGAATCCACTCGATAAGTCTCTGCAGGTTTAGCACAGTAGTGACCCCTGTCACACACAAGTAATCACGTCCATTGTTAATATACAAACATAACTTACAAGCTCTTTTTTTTTTAAAATCTGATTGCAGGGGCACCACAGTGTCCTAGAGCTTTAGATGCTGACCATGAAATGAAATTTACCCAGTCTGTGTTTGGACTTTTGTTTGACTTTTGTCATAACCTCTCTCCTCTCATTTCCTGTCTCCTCTACACTGTCGGCTATCACGTAAAGGCATAAAATGCCCCCCAAAATATTGCGGATTCCAGCTGAAAAAGAGAAGCTGTGTTTCTCGTTTTAAAGTTTTATATTACTGCAGTAACTTCTGCATTATTTGTTGGTTTTAATCTGAACAGAGGCATGCCTTCATCATCAAACTGGTCACAAATTAGATTATTATTAGTGATAGTTTCCAAAGGGCTGAATAATATTCTCTTGCCTCTGTGTGTTCACTGTGACATGAATTTGGGCTTCTTCATTTCAGAATAAATGATCTTTCAGAACCTTAAACGGGGCTGTATCAGTCTTTGAGCAGATTCTCGGTGCAGCTGAAGTGCAAAATCCGTCTTCATAAGTTTTCAAATTGACTCTTTTATTCACAGTGGGGGAATTTCACTTATGTGTTTTGAGACATGTCAGAAATCCCGTCAACCATATTCTTTAATTTGCTGCAATATATGCCGTGACTCTGATTCATTGCAACATACGTGTGTCGAATGCTGTTTAACGGACCTCGGAAGGAGACTGTCACGTTGCAGAGGATAAATCTCAGAAGTGAGAAAGAGAGACTTGGCTCTACTTTCCTCTCTCTCGCCCAGCCATTCTCACCTCTGCATGCACGCACGCATCCACCCACACACACACACACACACAAAATCATGATGCAGGAAGTGGAAATTCTAGCTATCTCACATGCATACAAAACAAACCTTGACTCAAATATGGATCCACAAGACACATAATTGCATATGTGCTGTTCTTGTTTTTCTTTCTCCGCCTCCTATAAAGTCACGTTCTCTCTTCCATTACTACTTTTTACTTCTCACCTGTCAGGTCTGGGAGGGAGGTAGATGATAGGTGATAGGTCTTGACAGAGCAGTGAGAACACACAATGCATGGGGATGCACACACGCACACACATATAGAGGCAGGCACACTCATACACACACACCATTGTCGCTTTCTGCTTTATTTCCTCTTGATCCTTCATCTCTCAGAATCCCTATCCACGGCTTCCCTCCTAACCCTCCCTCATGCTGTCTATAAAGATGTCTCCCATTCCTTTTCTCATTCTTTCTCTGACAAGATGTCAAAAAAGGTTTCACCTTCTTCTCGTTCTTTACACTCAAGCTTACACACAGCGCAAGGTGTGTATAATGTATTACAGCTTTTATGTCTCTTTGAAAGAATAAATACAAGAAATCCTTCTTGATCCATCAGCATGGCCATTTGCTTTGTTAATGCATTGCAATTCAGCTGGCGCTGCTGCAGTGGAGAGCAAGAAAAAGGAAGTGCCGTGCAAAATTGTCAGCAATATTGTAGAAATCGAGTCATTGCCAATGTTATATATACCTGCAGTTTATCTGCCAACCGAGTTCAAACATTTATAGACAGTAGTCAAAGGAACTGTGAGGAAAAGATCATTTTCTTTAAATGATTTAGTTAACAGTCCAAGTAACTGCCAGTCAAAACGCAAAAAAAAAAAAAAAAAAAAAAAATGTGAATGTGAATATGTAAAAAACAGACCTTGGAACAAGATTTTGAATGTTTTGGTTTTCAGTTTGCAGCTTCAGTCCAACAAAGGCTTTAAATCCATGCCTTATTGAAACAGTGAAGAGGTTTTTTTTTTTTTAATGTTAATTTCCACGGAAATATTCTGCACCAACCATCCAAAAGTTGTTGTGTTTCCTGATGCAAGAAGCCACTGATCATCACAGTTTACAGTAAACAAGCTCCTCCTGCAGCTCTCCGAAAATAACCCCAGTGAGTAAAGAGAAAAAAATCCCTTTAAGAAGTAAACTTTAAATAATCAAGTGCAGTGTTTGATCTCCAGTGTTCACCTCGTTTTGTTAATCTTACAAAGTCATTTTTATGCGTAAACTCTAACTTAGATTAAACCTTTTTTTTTGAAAGGCACAGTAGTTATATTTACATTTGTATTTATATGAAGAGTGAGAGTTTAATTATGTCTCAACTCATTAATTTTTTTTAACATGTTTAAGAATATTAATATAATGCGCTTATAACAAGTTTTTTTGTCTCCCACTTTGCCTTTACTCTCCCCACCAAATTGACACACACACACACACACACACACACACACACACACACACGGTACAATGTCTCTCACACTTGCCAATAATAGCTTAATTCAAGCGGTGGCGGCCTTAGTCTTAAACTCTCAATTCCTGTGTTGAATAGCTCTCCCAGCAGCGCTGCTGGAACGTCATCAGCTTTAGAAATGCTGACAGGCTGAAAAAGCAGCTGAGTCATTCTTAATGAAGATCAGGAAGCTTTTCCTCCTTTCCTCCTTTCCCTCCATCATCAGAATAACAAGCATGCTGGCACAGACAGCATAGGCTTACCCTCACTGGAAATTGACTGCTACAGCACTAGCTGTCAAAAAGTTACACACTGTCTGCAAATAAAAGGCACGTCCGGAGCACAGTTTTACTTTTTGCTCTTCACCTTTATTTGCCATAACAGCCCCTTCCCCCCATCTTCTATGGATGTCCGTACTTAATTTGCATTGTTCAAATTCTTGCAAGAACATTGTTCAGTCAAAACATTCGGGATGGCCACAGAATGACCGCTTAAGTAATACCAGTAGAGAGATAGCAGAGAAAACGACTCTATTACAGAATCGGCATGCCTTAAATCTTTTGCAGCAGATCTCCCTCGCAGCAGAACTCATAATTTATTGTAGCCACAATCCCTTGAGGCAAGAGGAAACTGTGTTTACTTGGCTGCAAACATTGTATTTTGACGTCTGTGCAAATATGATCGCAGTCATGAAACCACTTTGTACTTAAACTCCGAGATTCTGACATTGTGTCAACCAAACTATACGTCATGGGTGCAATCATGCGAGGAGCAGAAACTAAGTGTGGCTGTCAAGCAGCATAAATACATCTTCGACAATGGTGAGAGAAGAAACTGACTGAGCAGCGGCAACATTCAAGAGTGTAGATGATGACGGGAGTTCCTGATCCCTCATATGCCAGCAGTTGATACATTTGGCCTTGAGGTGTTTTTTTTTGTGTGTGTGTTTTGATTTCAATTTGCAAGACACAAACCGAAAATATAACTCCATGTCCCCCATTGTCAGTAAGCCAGACTGTATTCAGTGTGGCTGTGGAGCGTCGAGGCTCTGGTCCCTGATCTTAACACCATTTCACCCCAAATGTAGCCTGTGTGGGCAGGTTTTTTAAAATGTGGGTCAACCCACTGTGGATAGGTGATTGACGAGTTTGTCTATCAGTTTTAGTTTTTTTTTCCTGGTGTGTCACGTTCAATGTCACAAACTAGAGCAGAAGACCGTATACCTCCCTTGCACTACATCCAGGAGATGTTAAAACATATTTCGAAAAAGTCTCATTGTTCTGAATTGGATCAGCGTTTTTCTGGTTCTGATAGTGGAAGTACCGATTAAGGTACCAATGTGAGCCTTGTTTTCCAAGGATCAGTCAGGTTTAGTTCAGGTCGGTTTGTTACACTTTGAAGCATTTATTTTTGCGTTTCCACTGTCAAAAGTTGTGGATGGTACCAAAAGAACCGGCCTGTACCATCCTGTTTCTTCATCACCTTTCACCTTAGGCTCCACTTTATACCTCAGTCTATCTATGTATTGAGGTATCCAGGACACTGTTCTGGTACTAAAAGGTGGCGTTAAAATGCTGCCACCGATTGGTTTGGTGAGATCTGGCATTAAGTTACCAATGAAGTGCAAAGCACAGATTTAGAGACCAGTGACAATGTAATGGTGGTTACTTTTGAAATATCCTTTACTTCAGTCTCTCTTTCAAAGATGCACAAGCTCAGCTCGAACGGAGGCAAATAGGAAAAGTATTAAAAAGGCAAACGTCCTGAACTTCAACATGCTCCATAGCATCAAATTAGCGCGTCCACCCAGGTGTCATATGTCCATCACTGCTGACCAGAGCTGGAGGCAATAACTACCCGCGGTTACTGCAAGAGTCACTTGACAGGGGGATGTATGCTGAGTGTACTCTTTCACCTTTGAAGACGAAAGCCAGATGTCAGTGTCTTTTTTTTTTGTCCAGTGTGAAAGCGCCACAAGTCAGCCTGAGTGCTCTTGAACGTCACCTGCGCTTCCAGGTCAGCGGGGGCAGGCGCGTGACGTGACACCGCAGTCAGTGACGCAGCAATCTGGTTCATCAAGGAAGAAAAGACGGGCGACTGAGGTGAGAGTCACGTGTTATAAAGAGATCTTGATGAAGAGAGGAGGAAGCAGGTCAGTGGTTGAAGGGAACAGATTAAGTGCTGTAATGAATGTGCTGTAATCTTGGCAGTGTTGATCTCATTATTTGTTTATTTCTCCTCACACCTGCCCAGACATGCCGCTCCACAATGTTTCCCCTCTTCATTAGTAAGGAGCTGCTGCTGTGCGCTAATGCATGTACTCGGCTGATGTTCATGTCCTGGGCATTTGTGTCTGCTTGTGTGTGTTTCTGGGAGTCCGCCCGTGTGTGTGTGTGTGTGTGTGTACACGCTGGCATATTTCTTCCTCCTGATTAAACTCCTGCGGTGAAGCGATACCTCCCGTGTCTCTGCAGACTCCTCCTGTTTTTGACCTTTCTGTCGAACGTGTGCACACGCACGCATCACATGCGCACATGTCTGCGTAAGGCTGGTGATGGATGGTGTTATTACCTGAAGCTTTTAAGGGGCAGAAAGGTGCTTAAGAGAACAAACACACCTGACTGTTTGTGCTTTATCATCAGGAATTAACACTCAGGCGCGCACACGCACACACCGACACAGGCAGACACACAAACACACATACGCACACACACTCCCAACATATGCAGTATTCCTGAAAACATTAGCATTTAGCAAGGGAAGACAGTTTGTTCTCACCCAATTTTTGTTTTCAGCATTTCCTCGCACACATTCTCTCACCTGTGAAAATTATTCATTAATGATTTATTGAGACTCACACAAGCGCCCATGCTTGAGAAGTTGAATTAAGCTCTGCATTTCCAACACAGCATTAAGTACAGATAAACACACACACACACACATGTATACACACATATACATATTTTATATTTTTATATTGTTGCCAGGAAGATCTGCATTTGGGCGTTTTAGCGCTCGGGATGACCTTGCTTTGTTGCTTGATGGTATAAATAAAACACCACAGAGGAAGAAAACGAGTTGTTTCTGTGGGCTGATCATGCTCCTGGTAAAAAATGATGATTCAAAATGCATATCAGCTTGCTGAAAGTCCTCATGTCACTCTGGTAATATAGACATATTGCTTTCATCTGTCTCTCTTTCTTACTCTCCCCCCTCTCTGTCTCCCCCTCTCTTCTTCCCCTCTGTCTCCCCCATCTCCATTTTTGCTGATTGCTTTGCGCCATTAATATTTCATGTGTAATGTGGCTCTTTTGGATAGTGTGAGCATGTGTATGTGCCCCCGCCAGCCTGCGTGCGTGCACACACACACACACACGCGCGCCTGCCTGCATATGTGCCCACGTGCACGCCTGTGTTTGTGTGTCCGTGCCGCAGTATCAAATTCTGCTCTCACAGCTGTCGGCTAGTCTCAGCTTGGTTGTGATCTGTCTGTCTACCTCTCAACCTTCAACCTCTCCTTCTGTTTCACTCTCTTTCTTCCTTTCTCCCGACTTTTTCATCTGCGTCCCCCTGCTCTGCGTCCCTCTGTTGGCTCCAGCTTTATCTTTTCTTCTTCACCGCTTGCCTGTTTTGTTTTGTTTTTTTGTTTTTTTTCTTCCTGCCCCTCTCCACCGATGCCCTCACCATCTCTCCCTCTGAGCTATCCGGCCCCCTTTTCTTCTCTTTCGCATTACTTTCAATCTCTCGCTTCACTCTGGCTGGTTTTCACCTCTCAGCCCTTCCTACAACGCTTCCTTGATTTTTTCTTTTTTTTTCTTTTTAGATTTTGGCTTTGACTTGAGAAATATAGGAGAAGAGAAACAAGGGTGGTGAAACATGACGCAGAAGTTATTCATTGAAAAAAAAGTACTGGTTATCATACTATTTTTCTTTCTTGCTGTTGGACTGCAAAGATGGATTCAGGGGATAAGAGGATAAATAGTTTGGGTTTGTAATACGTGCAATGAGAAAGTCTTATGGGCGATGTCAGTCTTCTGTTATGGGCTATTGCTCGACAGTTACTCCCCTGTCTCGATTCCCGATGGAGTTCTGTTAGGAGAGCGAGGCGGCAGCAGCAGTCAAGTGACAGCCTCATATTGAACAGGAGTGATATGTAGGATCAGGTTCGACCTCTCTGGCAAATGAGAGGGGACAGGATTTTTAGAACAGTCTCGGAGTAGACGTACTGTAGAGCTGACCAATTTTGTATGCAAAGTTCTCATCGTAAAACACTGCCACGACTCAGAAAAGTTCAGAGGTTGGATTGGCTTTATATTGCCTGTCATAGAGCGTCCCGGTATGTCTCCTCAGGCAGCCCTTCTGGTTGGTTGGTGTGTGTGTGTGTGTGTGTGTGTGTGTGTGTGTGTGTGTGTGTGCACTTTTAAAAGCCTCCTGCTGATTGCAGGCACACACTGTTCCCTGCACCTTAATGAACAGAATCACCACTGACACACACAGTTTCCATTTATTACCCTTGTCTCTCATTATGGAATTTCCGTGCGTGCGCACGCTCCTCGCCGGTGTACGCGTACACGTGTGTCTGTGTGTATGCATTAACTCTGCTCCACCGTGGGCCCAGGCGTGTGATTGGCTGCGGATGAGAGCTAAGGTTGGCACAGCAACATTTCCGCAGAAGGCCGTAAAGCAGTAGGCCTGGAGCGTAGGCAGCATCTGCCCCTCCACTGCTGCCAAGACACACACACAGACACACAGACACACGCACACTTTTGTATGTGTGGATTTGCATAAACACTCACACAGATTGACATACATGTATTGACACACACTTGATAATTCACAATCTCTCATTTAGCCCCAGCCCCCTGTCCCCTGTGCCAATCTATCCTCTCTCCTGGCACTTGTCCGGCATTCTCTCATTCCGCTGACCTCTCTCCGTCGCTCCTCTTCAATCTCTGCCACAGCTTTGTCCCTCATAAGCTGTTTCTCTCTGTCTCATATTCAATTCTCTAGCCCTCCACTCTATTTGTCTTTTCTTTAAGCTGTCCTTTTCTGTCATGCGCGCCGAGGTAAACTGTTCTGTGGACCCACTTCTCCAGCCCTCTGCACATTTTCTTCCTCCTCCACCTTTCCTGCCCTGCGACAGCAGCACACACTTGTTCCAGGTTGGCCCCTGTACTCTCTCTCTCTCTCTCCGACACACACATACACACACACACTACTCAGAGAAATGGACATTTACCCCCCCAAAAAACCCACAGACACGCACGCACACACACGCACGCACACACACACACACACACACACACACACACACCCAGAGTCACTGCTCTGCCACCCACGCTCGGGTTGTTGTGGCCAGGAGATTCTGTCATAACTCAAAGGCTGACCTTTCATAAGCCACTGCTCCAGACAGATGAATAGCCTTATAGCACTGTGTCTATGTGTTGTGTTGTGTGCATGTGTGTGTGTGTGTGTTTGTGAGAGGTTAGGTTTGATAGTTTGAGCAAGTGCATTGCAATTGTGTGTGCACACATGTAGTTTTGTGTTTATGGTGCAACTGGTAATGCATCACAAGTTTGAGCCTATGTGTTTGTGTGTGTGTGTGTGCGTGTGTGTGTGTGTGTGTGTGTGTGTGTGTGTGTGTGTGTGCATATGTGCGTGTGTGTGCGCGCACACCTGTGTGTGTCTGTGTGTCATAAGGGCTGTGGCCTGGGTGGAAATAGAGAAAGGGTTGACTGAGCAGCGTGGATAACAAGGGAGGTTAAGAAAAAAATCAATCAGAACTATAAAACATGAAAACCAAAACCTCCCACACTGCTTACTGCATTTATTGTGTTGCTGTTTTTTATTTGTGCGTCCTCATGATAAATAAATGATTAAATTAATAATTAAAATGTGTTTTTTTTTTATTTTTATTTTTTTATTTATTTTGCATTGAAGGCCCTAAAACTGCGTGGGCTTGTTTATCTCAGCGTGTGGAGGGCAATTTTACTGAGACTATGTGTTCTTGGAGGCCCTCTGGACATGTTAGCATACTATTGATAATCAATACAGCTTCTGTCCTGCTATTTCAGCATCAAAGGAGTTTTCGTCTCTCCCTCGCTCTTTATGTCTCCCACATACGGCACACAGACATGCATGCAGGCACATGCAAAAACCCAGAGGAATACACTGTACAAATCTGCATACTGATGCTCGCATAAATTTAAATGTGCGCTTGCCCACAAACACATGAGCTGTAAGATAATCGTCTTCTCTCATGATGTCTGCTTTTCGTTGCCTGGAGGAATGTAAAAAAAAAAAAAAAAAAGGTGGTGTCAAATGGTCACACAATAACAATAATACCTGTGTGAGAAACTTTCCAAATACCCTGGGGGAATTTGAGCCTAAAGTTGCCAACAAACTCCAGCACCCTGTCTAACTTGTGAAAAATACATTTGTAGGGCTTAAAGCTGTCATTGCATATTCATCTTTTATATTCCTCATGGGGTACATTTATGGTGTTACGATACAGTGTTTTTTTTTTTTTTTATCGGTCATCCTCGAGCATGTAGGTTGACTGCGAAAGCAGCTTATTAGGACCCACAGTGACATGTGTTGTTGCGACCTCTAGTGGCCATAACAGTTATAACGGCAGCAATGGAGGAAGTCAGGGGATGTAGTACTAAGAGTGACAGTTCTACATATACAGAGGTCGGGTGCAGTTGGTCGGGTTACGTTATGTCAACTCAAGTTCCGAACGTGTCATTGGACTGTTTGCACATAAAGCTAGGAATATGTTATTGGTATTGCGACAGTATGGTAAGGGTGACAACTGGCACAAAATATCAACACAATGAGATATTAATAAATAATGATCAGTAATGTGGCTATAATAATAAGGTGTGATAAGGTCAGAAAATTACATCACTTTAAGTGCAACTTTTAGAATGAGGAATATAGATGTATATAGATGTATAGATGTATAGGTATAGATGATAACCTCATAATATCGATAGATTGCCCAGCAGCCATGCTCACAGCCATTGAGGACTGCTGCCAGTTATCACAGACCATTTGCCTGATTGTCTAAACTCAACAAATGTACTTTTGCAAGTCAGACTATAGTTACAGTTATATGTCTGTGAGTTTCCAACTCTTGTTCCACTTGTCCCTCTCCTACACACCTGTCTCGTGTAATCGATGTGCGAAATGTTCTGAGTCGCAGGATTACGAGCCTAAATGTTCGCACCTGCCTGTTGTTGCTCTAGTTCTGATGTTTTTGCAAGAGCCTAACACACTTGTGACTTTTATCCTATTGTGGGAAAAACAATACCAAGGACAATCCCCTCAACATTAAACAATAATGCATCACGATTCTCAGGTCGACGAAACGCTGCTCCAAAGGAATATGCCACACAACAACACTTTCCACTTCAGGCCTATCTCCCTCTGTCTCTATGATATCTACAAAAGCCATGGTAACAACGTTGCCATGACCACCTTAAAACCGCTGGCAACAGAGAACTTATTGGGAAGGTAATGTTGAAAATGATGCTGAAGATTTCTGTCCCCAAGGACACAGTGTGACTGATGATTTAGAATGTCATTTTTAGACTTTGTTTGGGCAGAAACACGCACAGATTGTGAACACACATCCACCCACAAGCGCGCGCACATACAAACATGCAAAAACATATGCACAAACACACAACACACCCCGACAGACCGTCTGCTCATAAGTAGAGATAAATTATAGATCATGTACCCTCTCAGAGCTTGTGCCTCCGCCAGACAGAGTTTCTGGCTGAAATGCTGAGACAGTGTTTCAGCATCTCATCCCGGTCAAAAGTGAGAAAAGATTGTCACAGATGACATATAGATTGACACTTAAACATTTGCCCTGGCGCGTCAGTATTTTTGAGTTGCTTTTCAAACTGACTAAGTTGGCAAATTTGGAAATGTGAAATATGAGCTTGGTACATTGGGTTATTCTAAAAGTGGGCATATATTTCATTTATTAAAAATGATCATCCAACGTGGTGGAGAGTTTACAGTGTATCTTATATGGAAAAGTACAGTGCTGTATAGTCGCATGTGACATACTTCTGCAAATGCAGGTAATAAGTGCTCTTTATTTATTTTTCTTCCTTAAGATGAAAACAGCCAGCTAATTTGTTTTTCAGTTCGCAGGTTTTATTCCATCTTGTTCTTTCTGGTATTGCAGTAAAATACAGGGAAATGTTCAACATTAAAGATTCTCTATTACATGTTTATTGTGATTGTATTAACCAACTAGTGGGTACATGTCTTTTTCTTTGAGGCCCACAGGTTTTGGCAGCGGTTCAGATTTGAGCAGGTGCAGATCCGGTGTCAGTTGGAGCTGGAGGATTGTTTTGGACAGTGTTACTTAACTTCATGTTCTTTTACTACACCTAGAGAGTTCTCTTCCAAACTAGATCAATGTAGGAGGACAATGTGTAGTATGATAACGTATCTGTTGATGTCGTTGGGTTAAAATTTTTGGGTAATTCCGCCATGATATGCCTATTACATCGAGTGAGGAGGGTAATTATATATTTTACTGCAAAGAACAAAACCAGTTCTGTTAGTGAAGTAGAAATATTTGCTCAATTATTTAAATATTCTTACTGAATATATTTTTCAATAAAAACCTTTGTCCTCATCTGTATTACACTGCTTAATCTGGTAATGTTGTTAATTACATCCCACTATCCTTATCCAAATGTCTTTCTCCTTAAGGGAACTGTATTTGTTTTTGAATAAACCCTTCTTCTCCATCCCTCGCTGTAGCTTCTTGGTCATGAAGTTATTTGTCTAATAGAAGAGAGGAACTCGTTATATCATTAACTTCTGCTGTGGAAAAAAGACAAGAACAAAAATACAGATCAGTCAAACTGGAGTCGACCAAGTGCCACGTTGTGTTTCAACCAGATGAACATGTCTGGTATAAATTTGCTATCTGGGGTATTAAATAAATTTGGTACAGTAGACCAGTTTCACGAAACTCACTCCCCTCATGTGTTTTATTGCACCATACAAACCCATGTCTGATTTTGTACAGTGGACAGGAATGATTGAAACTGAGATACAAAGGTCCACAACTTAATACTAATGTGGACCAGAAAACCACAAAAAGTGAAGCCAATGGAGTTTACCCGTGTATTCCAACCCTCTTCTTTCGCTGTGCTGTTGCTCGGACCAGGCCAATCTTTGAACTCAGCTTTCAGTTTGATCTCGACTACACACCTGTAAAGTTTCATGATTGTATCTTCAACAATTGTGATGCTATCACGATGAAAAAGATATGTCCATTAACAGACCGTTCCCACTTCCACCCCATTAAATACGACAGCTTGGTCAGTGGCCCAGAGCTTTAAACTCTGACGCTGCAGGTACCCCTCTGGCGTTATGTCTGGAGGCGCCCCTCGAGCATGGCAGTACAAAGGGCGAGAGCGAGGTGGTTGGGGCTGTTGGATGGATCAAAAACAGGACTTACTTCCAGGAAGTCAAAGTTAACTTGTCTAACCTGGCTGAACTTTGTTTTTTTGACCCAAACCATGACATTTTCCTCGGACTAACCAAGTGTGTTAGAGCCAAACGTTCCCAAACTGCAGTTGTTACACAATGTAAACAGTCCAAAAACGGATGAATAGAGGGTTTATTTATTTATCCCAGGGGAGGTTTAGAAAACGCTTATCTTACATTTTTGTTGCAAGCTTTAGTTTTGAACCAATGATCCAAATGGTTATGATTGCAACTAAACCCCCGAGCCTTTAACACATTATCCTGCGAGACTGGAAGGTTAAGTAGGGCGCCATAGTTTGAAACTTCGGGCCGCTGACCAACACAAGTCTGCTTTTGTGGTCTTTCCAGCTACGATAAAACATTTTTCCATGATGACGCACACATACACACTCTCAAAATGAATTCAGCTATTACTCCTGCAGCACTATTTTCATATTAACACTGCACGTATATCAGGCTGGATTACGTGTGTCTACACAACAGCCATATTGTGTCACTTGATACTCTTATCCACAATAAAAAAAAGCTTTACTCTTGGGAGTCTTCAGTGATTTCATTGACACATAAAGACAATAATGCAGTAGATACATTAGCTCCCACTTCGCTTGTTGTAGTAAAGGGACAACGAGTGGAGGAGAAACCAGAGAGGTCACATGATAGCAGCTTAATATGATCTCTTCATCTCTATTTTCTAGTAGCAGAGAGGGAATTACTGATAGAAAACAGAGAAGTCGCATAATGGTAACTTAATGACACCCCCCCCTCCTTCCATGTGCCTGTCTCTCTGCTACCTCTGCCTGTATAGCGCGTGTGTGTGTGGGTGGGTGTGTGTGTGTGTGTGTGTGTGTGTTGCTCTAAGCTGCTGACTCGGCAGAGCTTTACATTGACCACCGTTCTAATTTTAGACCGCGCGTGAACTTGTTTGACTGCTGTGTGATTGTGTGCGTCCCGTCCTGTGCACATTTACTCTCCGGAAAGGTTAATATAGGGCATGGCCATGTGCGGGACAATCCATGCACATATGGGCGCTTTTTTTTTTTTTTTTTTTTTAAATCTGTACGCAGCTTGAATGTGCGATGCATCCTTTCCTCTGCATGCATGCGTGTCTACATCTGGCTGCCTCTGTACATGCGTCTCTGCGGATGTGTGAGTCACTTTGGGCCAGACCACTTTATATTTCCCTTTATTGCTAATCCCCGTCTCTGGCTAAAAATATATAGTGAATCGCCTTTATCCATGGGTCTTTTGGGAAGAGAGGAAACAAGGAGGAGGGCTGATATAAGAGGAGGGGGGATAAGAATAGAAGGGGCGTGAAGAGAGATGGGAAGAGACTTAAAGGAACCAGGGAGATGGAAGGGAGAGCAGGGCGTAAGTGGAACTCTAGGGGGTCATTTAGGTGAAGGCAAAGGGAGAGGTGAGAAAATAGTGAATAGAGGGGGAGTGATGCTTAGAGGTGGAGGAGGGTGGAATGAAGAAGCAGCAACACTGAAGAATATAGGGAGAGTGGCTGAGATGTCCAGGTTGATTAAAAAAGGAAAAAGTGTCTCCTGACCGTGCTGGAGTGCAAAAGTGATTATAGCTGTTACTAAGTGCCACATTCAAAACCCGCCGTCAAAGAACGAGGCCAGATGTGATGATCCTTCAAACAGGGATAACAGCGCGAGCTTTTCTTCAGTAATCTCCTCAAAGTCATCGTGTTGCACTTGGTTTTACACACATGAAGCGAAGGAAGTTTTCCTCCTGAAAAACACAGGATGAGAGAGATGTTAAAATCACATACTTTCTCACCTCCTCCATGCAAAGCCAATTTGCTGTGTGAAGTCGGTGTGCTGGTCAGTTTTAAAAAGTGCTGCCTTCAGACATTGTGAATTTTCAAGGTACAATTAGTGAGAAAGTTGATCGATTAACCCGTCCAATACTGGTCCTTTGGGATGGCGGCCGATCCCGAGCATACACGTTTGACGAGCTGGAAATGTATCCTGGATATTAAGTGAATTTTGAATGAATGATTGAATGGTAGTTTTCATCTATAATCCCTTGCAACAAAATTGGCACGCTGAACTCATGAAATTAGTTTAAGTAAGCTCCATATACATCGTGATTTATGCACTAAATCTGTTTTTATTGTAATTTTGTCCACATAAGACAAGGTTGAAAACTATTTTGCTGTAGTCTGAGATCCTGCTTCTGCTCTTTTCTATGCACACATTAAAGCCGGGCATAAGAAAAAATCCGATCCATCCAATATGAAGATAAAACTGGATGTGAACGGATGCACATAGGTGAGCCAAACTTACAAGAGCTGAAGTGTTTCAATTTCAGCAACAGCTCTTTTTATTCTCTTATTCCAGGTTGAGGAGACCACTTGAAAAAAAAAAAAAAAAAAAAAAAAAAAAAAGTAAAGAAAGTGAAAGGAACTGAAAGAACCGGAGTTCCTTTTGAGCTGTGTCTGGAAGGTCACAAAAACACATAGGCCAACGTCTGAACAGTTGATAAATGGGCTGTTTGGACGAGTAAATATGGAGCGTTAAAAAAAAAACAAAAAACACTCCAGTGGTCACATTAGTGTGAAATAACACGGAGCAGGTATTTCCCTCGGATCAAAAACATAAGGGAGGGAGAGGAGAGTGAGAGCGGCAGTAAGAATAGGGGACGATGAAGGGGAAAAGAGTGGCCCGGTGTTAAAGAAAAAACTGTCACGGGTGAAAGTTGGGATAGCGAAGAGCTCAAGTGGACCTCCTCTCACTATGGAAACAGGGTTGGAGCTCACTGAGTGCAGCCCATTGTTGGGGGGGGGGGAACTTTCAAATAGTTTAGAGTGGAAATGGGAGAATAGAGAGAATGTGCAGAGGGCAGAGAGAGATGGAGTTAAAGAAAGGGGGAGGGAGAGGAGAGAAGACGGGAGAAAGGGATAGCCAAAGTGGGAGGCTGAAGGAAGAGAGATATAGGGGGAAAAAAAAGAAGAGACACAATGTAAGGATTTGGGGGGAGAGAGGAGGGTGAGAAAGTTTGAAAGAGAAGGAGAGATGGAGCAGGAGGAGAGAGAGAGAGAGAGAGAGAGAGGGAGAGCTGGAAAGTCAGAGAGAAAAAAGGAGGTGGAGAGAGAATCAGGCCATTCATCCATGCCTCTGGAGACGGACGCAGTCTGAATTCGGGATAACTCATTCAAAACGCCAACTCCACTTTGTCCCATAGCACCTCTGTCAGTCTCTGCTATAGTTACCAAGAGGCTGGGACCCATCCAGAATACCTTAACACCATGACTGACAGCAATTTGCAGTATGTGACACCAACACCCACACACTCCCCTACACACACACACACACACACACACACACACACCGACTCTTCATGCGATGTTCTTCGAGGTTTTTAGGGCAATAAACAAGATCAGAGCAACACCCTGGAAAGCCATGTTCACTCCTAATGTGCATGCTAATAGGGATACTGATGCTGAATAATACACACGTGTGCACATACGCATGCATGCACGCAAAAAAACAAAACAAAAAGAAACATGCGCAAACACTCTCAGTATGCCCGGGGACACATGCTGGAGTGTTGTCAGAGCCCCACATTCTCTCTTCTCTGGCACTGGAGAGTTTCCTTAACCCTGTCAGATAATTGGTCTCCGGGGACACGATGCAGCTTTAAGCTAAAAGTTAAACCTTAATAAGGCTGTAAACACACACACACACACACACACACAAAACGCAACCGTGAGAATAAGTGTTACAGACGTATGCAAAACGGAGATGCGATGCTCGCGTGCACGCAAACAGGGATATGAATCATCTCTTTCTGCGCTCACTGCAACAAATATGAAAGGTGATAAACGCCGGAGCCATAAAGGAACAAGTCAATCAATCCTACTGCCTTTGCATCTGAGCCACCACGGAGCAGTGCAAACACAGCCGCACTGTCCTGGTTCTGCTGTGGTTTTCCCCTCCTTCCCCTTTAGTTTTTTTTTTTTTTTTTTGCTTTTGCAGTTTTTACATCTGAGAAACAGCAGGCACATCCCCAATGGTGTTTTGGCCCGAGCGCTCGTGTGCACGCGTGTGTCTCCATTGCCTGTTCCTGTGTGTCTATACGTGCGAGCCTGTGTGACTTTGTCAGGAGCGTTCCCATTTAATCATCTCGGGGAAATCTCAAACATTCCTTTAAAATTGAACATGAAAGGTAACCTTCTCTATTTTTACTTGCTGTCTCTCTGCAGAGAACCAGGGAATTATCTTTTTCACTCTGCCTCGGATCTGTGGAAGGCGCATGAATAGGATGGAGAGAGTGGCAGAAAGGGAGAGAAAATGACACACACACACACACAGACACACACACACACACACACACAGAGGGAGATGGGGACAGAGGAAAAGTGCGAGTGAGTGGGTAGACAGAGGGGGAACTGAAAGAGGAAGAGTGACAGCCAGACAGGAAGTAAGTTAGAGAGAGAAAGTGAGGCACAGGGAAGAAAGAGAGGCAGAATGAGGCTCTGGAGAAGAGGGGGTTGCTGGTAAAGCATCGAAGCAAGACAAATATTTGGTAAAATGCAGAAAGCTCCTCTCCTGGAGTGCAGAATAAAATGTCCATTTAACAAGGTGCAGACAGAGGACGCTCTAATGAGCTGCTGGTTCATCGTAGCAAATACGGAAAACTCCACTTGAAGTAGTCTGGAGAGCTGCAGATGCGGCCTCTTACTAGTTTAATGGCCACATCCTCATGATGTGCCTGTCTCCCACGGATGAATGTCACCGACACCGTCACACTCGAGGTGTGCGCGGCGTCACCGTCGCCAGGTGCGCTATTGATGTCCTTTAAGCCCTCTCGCTTTTTCCTCGCTCCCTGTCAGAGGCGAGGGCAGCCGGCTAAGTGGTGGTGTTGGCTGAGCCCGAGGCGAGAGAGGGGAGACCTCACGTTTGGCTGGGCTGAAATATTTAAGGAAGCCATCCAAAGCCTGTTTCACTCAGTCAGTACCCAGTGGGTCAGTCCCATCAGAGACCAATTACAACTGCCGCTGAGCTACGGATGAAAGGATCAAAAGGAAACAATGCGCAGAGACATGGAGTCCACACACACACAAACGGACACGTGTGTGCTCCCGGAATGACACATTCACACGTACGCGCTCGCATTCTCCCTCACTTCCCCCTCTCCAGCCCTGCGTGCGTGCGTGTCTCTTGATCCTTATTACTTAACAAACACAATAATCCTTCTGTCTTTTGCAGCTCCACAAAAATCCCGACGGCTTCACAGTAACACTCACAGAGACCCACATACCAAATGTTCTGCTCCCCGAACAATATTTACCAAAAAAAAAAAAAAAAAAAGTGTCTTCCATGAATGCAGAATCGACCAAGGACAGTGAGAGGTGAGCGGGTACACACATGCATGCACACACACACACACACAAACACACACACACACACCACGCACACTGTCCGTCGGTGACTCACTCAGTCTGCAGCTCACACTCTCATGCACATTATCGCCTCATTGTGACAAGCAGACACATACACACACACGCTCCAGTAGAGGATAAATCATTCATAATGATCATTAAAAGGGGAGAGTGGGGGCACAGGTAGGTGGAATAAATCGCTCCTCTTGCCCCCTCCCTTAGTCACAGTGATGTGAACTGACAGGCCACCAGATAAGGAGCAATTACCCGGAGTCATCTGGGCCAGGGAGCATAAGGCACGGACACACGCGCATACACACACACCCACGCACAGGTAGGTATCAACATGCGTGCATGCATGCATGCAAACAAACAACCGCTCACACGCACACACACACACACGCACACACACTATGAGATGCTGTGATAGTGAAACAGGTAGACTGACACGTATAAACACACACTGATGCAGATGATCTCACTCTCTCTCTCTCTCTCTCTCTCTCTCTCTCTCTCTCTCACACACACACACACACACACACACACACACACACACACACACACACAGTACACTTACCTTGATTTATTCCACTTTTTCTCCCCGGCTAGAGGGGGAGAGGTTCATTCTCTCTCTGTCTTCCTTTTCGTAAAGCCCCGGGGAGAAAAGGCACTTAAGATAACATAGACACGACACATGTTGAACCGGGGCTGCTGCTGAGACGAACGGAAGCAGAGGCGAGGGGGAACAAGAGAGCTCTATTCAAACAAAGATAAAGTACCTCTTCTTGACTGGCAAATGACGGGGGCCCAGAGGCTGGGACTGGATTGGGACAGTTTAACACTCGCTGTATTTACATTGTGGTTCCCCCTGCTTGGCAGTAATGGATTTCATTTTAATGGGAAATCCCCTTTATTGTGTCATTTAAAGCGATTCTTGCTTTTCTTTTTTTTTTTTTTTTTTAATGTCTGCAACAAATGAAAATGTAGCAAAAACACCAAGGAAATTAGTAATTTTGCTGCACTTGATGTCAGTTGACCTCCATTTCAGTTTAGTGAGGGAGTGAATTTATTTATTATCCGTAGCCTTTTCCAATAAACAGTGTTTTATATGCTCAGCACGATGAAATATGAAAGCATAATATCTATGTCTAATTTTAGACAGTTGACTGCCTTATCAATTTATACTTGGCAGAACAAACAGTGAGCGATTTAAGTGCCACCTTAGGGAGTATATGGAGTGGATGCAATGTTGCACACACTGAAAGACTAAAGAAGCCAAGGCATTGTATTCAGCACAGCCTGCTCTGTTTTAGATGCCCAGCCAAGATCAAATCCTTTTTGTAGTCCTACCAAACTGACAGGACAGGCAGGATCTAATAAACACTTTTAAAGCCAGTTCAGATTATGTAAGAAAACCTTTATATTTCACAGGAATGTGCCATAGGATGATACCGGATGGTTAAACAGGACCCAGATAAGGAGAAGCATGGAGCACTGATGTGATTCCTAAAAGGACATGGGTAACCTAGACCTTTTGCACAGAGGATGCCAAAGTTGAGCTCACACAGTGTGATTAATTACAGCTAAATTATTTTCCAAAATTCCGGGTAAGGCTCATTAAATGAGGCCTCGGAGCCCTGAAACATCTGTAGTAGCTGGGAAAGAGACACTGAGAGAGAAGCAGCTCCCGAAAAGAAAAAAAAAGTGCAGGAAGGGAACATGCTGTGAGGTAAACAAAAATCTGTCCTCAGAATAATAAATACATGTCTTTTAAGCGCCAGGTTTATTCATTCAATGAGCAAAATTTTAACCCTAATGAGGGTCAAAAGTTTCCAAAGAAAGTCACTTGGAGGGAAATGCTCATTTTCTGAGCTGGTAATATATGGATGGATAAAAGGTCACTTCTTAAATATGCAGGGCTTCGTGTTCTTCTCTGACAACATATCACACAATGTGCAACTGTCAGCACAGGAGATTCATTGCATTGTAAATTTTTTGCAACATGTGTTCTGACAGTGTGTCCTTGATAAAGAAACTAAACCGCTCCCTGGACGCCTCAAGGTCCAATAAGCAGTGTCTAACAAAAAACTGTAACCATTTCAGTGAATTCCCACCACAAGCTTTATCTTACCACCATTCATCATTTCACAATAATGATCCTACAGGGAGGAAACAACAAAAAACACTTAACAGAAAAATTAAAAGGGACCAACCTGACATAGCTTAACCGCAAGAGCAAACAATGCAACACACAGTGGGTCGCATTAGGTTGCGAGGCAATTAACAGCAATTTGCCAGCTGTGAGGTTTTGAGTTGACATCAGAGAACTAATAGACTCAGAAGTGTCCAACTTTGTTCCCAAATTGAATATGAAAGAAAAAAACAATCACGCAGCATTCATGAAGATGTGAGGGATGCATCAGCTGGTGACTTCCAAACTAGTTGCACTACTCCAAAATCCACCTACAATATGCATCTATTTACTGTAGCTTATTAAATAAATCCTGGGACCATTCAGTAGTAAGTTTAGGGTCTTTTAACCCCCCTAACCCTAACCCTTTTTTAAAGGATAACTCCACCAATTTTACACATTAAAGTTTGTTTGCAGGTCTTGTTTAGTACTCCTGCATATGTGGAAACAGTACCTTAAAGCTTTTTGTGGCTCCAAACATGCTACTTGTAATCTAATACTATGTGTCCAGTGATGTCACTCGGTGGCTAAATCGCATCGTGGGTAACGTAGGCGGCAGCAGGTTTTGAAATCGAGGAAGAATGCGTGGAATAAAAAATGCGATATCTTTGGGTCTTCCATACTGATTTTGAACGTTTGCTTTGAAACTGTCCAGTAGTGTCATAGAAGTACAATGCAAGAGCGGTGGCCAGCTTTTAGAAACCATATATTATCAGCTGATGTGTCAAACTGATGGAGTTACGCTTTGCACGTAAGGGATCTTCATATTAAAAAAAAACAACTAAAAGGTCTCACAAATGGAAGCAGTATGAGATAACTTATTTGTTTGCAGGGCACTAAAATATGTAAACCTCTTCAAGCAGTAACCCAAAATGATTCAGTTAAAATATGCGCAATATGTCTCCTTTAAATATTTTCTGATCTGTTCTGCTTCGGACAATGTTCCATTTCACATATCCCCTTTATGTTAACTGCACTTGTATTTTACCTGTTATATATAGCGAATAAACTGAAGCTGAACTGAGTTGAACCGACACGCTGTATATGGTACAGGGCTTACAAATACAGCCAACCCACCTGGCGCTACACCTAACATGACCCACCTTTATCGCAGTGTATGCAATATTGATCCAGTCCTCTGCCGTTTTCATTTTTTTTGGCCACTTTTCAAACAGCGGATATAAATGAAATCACGCTCCAAACTTTGAATGAACTCAAACCTAAAACTGAACTCTTCAGATGTGACTGAAATAGAGAATGCAGCTGTCGTCTGCGCCGGTGGTAGAAGGTTGCTGTTGGGGCCACTCGGAGAACTATAAATAAAAGCCAGCGTCAATATATAACAAAGAAAGTCAATATTCTCTTGACAGCATTCAAACTCTGCACGCAGAGACAGTAAAGTCACAAGGCAGGTTTGTTTTTTGACTCGTTCATCCTCAATTTGTGAAATCGCGTCTTTTTTCTTGCTTTCCTTTTGTTCCTTCTCCCCTACTGTTCTCCTTCCTTTACCCTTTGTCTTGCCTCAGATGCTCCCCCACCTCCCCTCCTTTCAAATCGTATCCAACTGGGGAGGAGGGAGAGGAGGGGGACGCTTAACAAGTTCAAAACATGTACCAGACCATGTGCCCGGCCAGTACGCGCTGACACAGTGCAGTGCTGCCGCCGAAGCGATGCTGCAGAGATGATGTAGCCCCGGGGCCACACTAGACGTCAGGCCGGGGTTGAGAACAGTAAATAGCAACGCTATTATTTAACAGACTGCAGAGTCAAACGCCACTGCAACGTGTGACCTTTACATTGCTGGTGGGCTAATACAGAAATGAAGAGCGAGTAAGAGGTGGAGGGAAAGAAATTGGGGGAGCAGACACACCCCAGAAGAACACACACCCCCACACACACAGTCATATTCTCACATACGTTCGCATTTAAAATTAAGCATCCATGCGCGAGGATCTAATGTTGTTATTAGTGATGCAGAAGATACTCGCACGCACAGCCACGCACGATTGCTGACTGTTGTGGTTACACTGTGTTAGCACCATGCACAAAACACTGTGTGTGTGTGTATGTGTGTGCGTGTGGTAAATCAGGCAATTCTGCAGTGAAAGTGACTGTCAGACCCGACTATTGCAGGGATGTGCTGATAGAGAGGTTTTAGAGCAGCAGACTACTGCCTAAGGCCTAGAGGAACTCTGGAAACGAGGAAGAGGAAGGGGTAGGGGTTGGGGGCTGAGGTGGTGGTAGTGGGGGGGCAACAGTGGAAAGGAGGAGAAGCAACAGAGATAAAGAAAGCAGGAATGCGGCAGAAAATAAACAAGGTTACAGAAGTAGGGAGGGAGGCTACAAGCAAGGGATTTGAGTGAGGTGGGAACCAAGGTCAAGCCAGTGAAGCAGAGAGAGAGAGGGAGAGGAGAAGAAGAAGTAGTGAGGGAGAGAGATGAGAAAGGAGAAGAGAGGAGGGACAGAGAAGAACGAGTGACAATGAAAGGGAGAGAGAGGGAGGAGAGGTGGGAGGGCTTGGGGGGGGGGGGGGGGGGGGGTTGAGTGAGACCTTTGCATGATAATTCGTTCATTAGGAAAGACCTTGACCGAGAATTTTTCTCTCTACATCCCGATCTCCTGACTCCACTCCTCCTCTTTCTTCTCTCTCTCTCTCTCACACACACACACACACACACACACACACACACACACACACACACACACACACACACACACACTACCCACTCTGCTTAGTTTTCTCTTTTTCTTCCTCTCGACGTCACCGCTCTCTCATTATAGAATCCCTACTCAGCAAGTATAAGACGTGGAGGCATGGCGAGAGCAAAAGAGAAAGAGGTGGGGGGGGGGGAACTAGAACAGGCTACCGTCATATGACTTCTTCCCATTTTGTCTCTCACCTTCATCTACGAGCGCACTGTGCATGCACATCGAGTAGCTCCTCTTCAACTGGCGGTCTCAAGTGCCCTGAGCTTAAATGAGATAAATAAATCCTTTCAAAGGAAATACGGGGGGGGGGGGATTTTTAACAGGCACACACTTTGGCAAACAAATGTGAAATCAATAAGGAGTACTCTTAGACATGTAAAGAGTGCCCCACCAGCTGCATACAAAACAACAGCAAGTGCAGTTGGCTCATAAAGTGAAAAAAAAAATGCCTAGAGTGAATAATTTACTTAAAGCAGGAAACTGGTGACAACAGGTCTCTTAGAGGAACAGTGGATGGCTCAGGCTTCGTGGTTTATTCAGTATTTTGTAAGTACAGGGTGTCACACTCAGCTGTTACAAGGAAAGATGGGCCCCATGATTCTGTATAAGAAGTACACATGTAAGTAAGGGGGGGGCCAAGATTTTGCCGGTTTTTAATACCAAACTCCATCTGATGCGGATGGCAAGAGAGTGAAAATAAAGTCACGACTTGTAACAGCGCTGCAACGAGACAAAGAATAAATAAAGCACTCAAACATTCATCAGCCACCCCAAACATCAACAGCATAACTCTGACTACGTAGAGTCTACAATGCCAGCAGTCATTACAAGCACAGCAGATCATTTACAGAGCAACTGCAATCTACAAACATTGCTTAATGTTTAATCTCGAATGATCCCAGAATGAACAAACCATGTATTCAGCACTGCACCAGAAATGTGTTAAACTTTGTTTCTGGCACTACAGAGCAATGCTTCGAAGGCTATTTGCTAACCTTGAGCTATTTCTACTGTTATCTTTGTGCTGTTATCAGCGGACAAAACAGCTGTCCTTCTAAGTTAAAAAAAAAAATCGTTTAAAAGTTAAAAAAAAAAAATAAAAATGTGCTGCTTTCTGTGGGAAATTGGACCGACTGAATGTTGCTGTGCTGACAGAGCTGTTTGCAGAGTTGCAATGGCTGGCAGAAGAGTAAGTGGTAGTGGAGTATCTTCCATTGTTCGGTATGGAATTGTTTGGGTGATATCTTTGTGCACCAGAACTACACAGGTGCAAAGAAGCGGTTGGGAAAAAAAAAAATCAGACAAAGCCCAGACTATGACATTCATGCAACACCACAGGTGTCACCAGCAACCTCTTACAGGTGGCATTTCATACCAGATTGGGTGACAATCAGGCACAAGTCACAGCGACTGGAGGCTTGTTTGCCGTCGGGAAAGCACTTACAGACCGCCAACAATGGCGGGAACAAAGGAGCCCTGGAAATCCTCCCCTATGAAATCTGGACTCTGAACAAGACACAAAACATTGTCCTGGCAACGATGGACGACAAAGTTACATATAAACATTTAGCTGGAGTTGATAAGAATGTGGAAACCAGCATGTATGCATGCACTGAGCGTTAGCGGCTAGTATGCTACATCCGATGAGCTCTCTTAGCTTGTTTAGACAAATAAATACACAAAATCTCAGTTAAATGCCACAATCACATAAACACAAGCAAATTAGCCAATGTGAATCTACATTAGTCCAGAGACGGTATTCCTTACTGCTGTAGGTGTGTGCTTTGTTCTAATGTTAGCCACCAAAGCAAGCACATACATGGAAGAAAACAACTAACATTATCATGAAGAGCACAAACAATGAACATGGCTGTGATGTGTACTCACTGCTGTCAAGCTAGCATGTTAGCTCTGGGAATTTTATCCTGCCACTCTTGTGCCACTACCTCGCTAATAGCTTTAGCAATACCTCCAGAGCCTCGAGGATGATTCCAGTCATATGCAATGCGCTGCAGGGCAGAATGCTTGCAGGCAGGCAGGTATGTGTAAAGACAGACAGGCAGCCTGTCCAATCTTTTTGGCCCGTATGTCAATAGTATGGGCTTATTAGAAGCCTGCAACAGCCGCAGTTACTGGATTTTTTCTTGTATTTGTCAGAGCATCTGATTTATTGACGGCTGCCGGGATGGGAAGAGATTTTTCTACAAATATCTCACAACATGCTTCAAGAATATCTTACCAACCCTCGTTTTAATGGCCAAGTGGACCAAGTTCTGCAAGATATGATTAAAGAGAAGGTCAATAATCTGAATCAGTCTACCCTAACAACACATTAAGTCTGGTAAACAACAATTTCTTTTTTTTCCCAATCACGTGTTGAACAGTGAATTTAAATTGTTACCACCATGCCGGATCACAGGACTAAATATGACGCTTAATCCCGGATCAAATGAATTTTGAGGGGCCTGGCATGCTATCTTCTGTTATTGTAACATTATGTCAAATGTCTAGATTGTCTAGATGTCTAGATTTGTCTTTTCTGTGTAGCTGCTGTGATGGAAGAAAAATTTCAGTCTTGATCTGACTTGAAAGTATTATCTATCAATCAGTGAATCAGTGACAACTCAAGTTCTTCCAGCTGTAGTGGAGCAAAATTGGACTTGGTGTCCAAAGTAAAATCAGGTATTTTTGCACTGTCTCAGTCACCCCAACTAAAAACCCTTGCACCCACCAGAAGCGCCAGGTAAGAAGTGTAATGGTTTGTTCAGCGGTGGTATCAAATACATTTTACATTTCTCTGAACACTAAAAAAGGAAGCAGCTCGGATTAGGGAACAACAGCTGGCAGCCTTGGGGGAGACTCAGAGAAGAGACAGAACAGCTTGCAGCTTTTGAGCAACTCCGTCTTCCCTGTAAAGAGCTCAGAAGAAAAGAGGCCTGCGTAGTGGAGTCTTCAGGCGAGGAGGAGTCGGGCTTGACAACTGGGATTGGACAACAAACCAGCAATTAACCGCGTGTTTGTGTAATCAGAGCTGACGACATGAGAAGGTGGAAAACAAGTTTCGTGCAAGTATGTCCAGGTTTCATGATGGTGACAGAACATAATGACATAATGACAAAACAATCCCAAGATTGTTAGATCTGCTTGTTATACTAATACAAATGATCTCAATATTGCGAGATCTGCTTGTTATACTAATACAAATGAGCTCAACATTATTAGATATAACACATTTTTTGAAAAAATGTGTTTTTCCAATCAAAAATGCAATAGGAACTGAGGTTATTATGACAGTCCAATCAGTTAAAGGTTCCCTGTGGAGTTCTAATCACTCAAACACTGCAGTTGGAATTGTGTTGGTCGGAAACAGCTTGGGGCCAACACGCTCGCTGCCAGCTGTTGACAGCAAACACAACTTTAAGAAAAAAAAAATAGTTCCATTAATAATATTTGTGTTTGAAACAAAGACATAATTTCAGAAACCAGAGACAAGAAAACTAAAGCAAACTGCAACGGATGCGAGTGAGCTTTGTGCGAATTGGAACAATCCTGATTCTTGAGCTTTTGTCCTCTGGCTTTTGGAATGAGATTCTTTAATATCTACTAACCGCACAGGTTTCATTTTATAGTTTAGTTTTTTTTACCCGTTCTTTAAATGTCAGGTCATAATGTAATGGCCTATTTTCGCACATATCAAATTGGAAGATTTAAACTCACATTATCGGCTGTGTTGAAATACCAAGGCTACAGAGCTATTGGTTAGAGGATGAAAATAAAAATCGGATCTGAAATGCTCAGATGGAATTACACAAATGCCTGCCATTCCTCAATTTCTCAGTATGTACTAATGATACACCTTGAGAACAAACGCCAGTTTTACCTTCCATTGATTGTGCGGTACCCGCTTTGTTTTGTGGCTGCTTCCTGCTGAGACTATTTCGAGTGGTAATTCTGCCTTTTACCTGCAACCATTCAACGTCGTGCTGTGATAGACAACATGACCTTGGTTAACTTGTTCCATTAAACAGACATGGTAGAAAAAGGAGAGGCAACTGGGAGAATCACTGTTTTTTTTTCTAAATTTTAGTTGTACAGCACAATATCACATAGAAGACAGAGAGGTTTTGCCATCAATGCCAAACAAGCTGGTATAAATGTTTTGCTGGCTTGGCTACATTTGCCTTCTCATGGGAAATTCCATTTCAGACTGCATTGCTGAAACACAGCATACTGCTCCGAGGTGTCCATCTTTGGGTGTGGATCGATAGGGCTTATAATAGATCTGTTTGGGTATGTTTCACACTGCAGTATGTGCTCATCTTGATTCCACACCCCTCAGCTCAAATAGCTTAACACAAGGCTCAGGTATTGTTTATTGGGAGAAAACAATGCTTAAACATTTCTAACCCACAGTAGCATCTGCCTTCCGGGACTTAATGATTTTTACCTTTCCACGATGCGTTAAAACTAAACTGCCAGACTGCACCAGTGTCATGACTTTGAGATAGGCTATGTCAGATTAAACGAAGGTTGTTTCATGTGGTATTGTGGTCTGATTTCAGAGAGCTGCATCTCTCTGAAATATGCCCTTAAATTTTAAAAATGTCCATGTGAAAAATGAGCTTCTCACTGCTGTGTTGTGCTCTGGCGCTGCTGAGGCTAGCACTGCTTCCAGGGCCGGTGTGAAAATGCTGAGGAAAATCTGCCTTGACCAACGTATAAATGTTTAACAAAGTGCATTAATAACTTCCTGGAAAAGCAGTATGATCTGGAACCTGCGCCAAAGACTGGTGTGTTTTTTGGTTAGGCTCGGCTCAGGTTTGGCTTGAGTCCATCACAGTTAAGTCTGACTCAGAGTTAGACTAGTCTAGTTAGTTAGAGTTAGACAGTCAACAACAAAAGAAAGTTAAAGACTGAATCACTGTGACGTTGTGGTAACAACGACAAAAACTAGTGGCAGACCCGCATTTTGGAGATACGTGAACTTGGTGAAATTGCGTATTTGTGTTGTATTGTATTGTAATTTTTTCGGGGTAACTGTTAAAGATATATAGTAAAACAGCATGGTCTAACCTATCCAACATTTCCGCTATTCTTATTTTATGAACTGTGTTGCCTTGCTAGCATTTTTGATATCTACCCAACAGCAACATCTGGACTAATGGCTAATTTGGGGTACACTCAAGCGTTTTCATTTTCCTATCAGTTAACATTTTTGTAATTAATAAGATATGTCAGCATCAAACATGCATTTCAGTTGTATTAGATGTATACACCTTGAAATAGCATCATCAAAAAAAGACTGTTTTCTCTTATTGTAGCAGTGTGGTGAAGAAAACACTGCATGGATTTTAGAGCTCAGTAATAAAATATTTTTATTTTTCAATATTTTTGTTTCTGCACTCATAACTGAATTTTCTGTTAGAGCGCCTGTGTTAAAGAAGGGCACGTGGGCAAGTGAACAGAGTTCAGTGATATGAAGCTGTGGATGTTAGTTTGTAGCATGCCTTCATTTACCCACTGCTGTCAAAGTAGTCCTAATTAAGATGGGAACAGCTTTACTTATGAAGTCAAAATCATGACTAAATTCGAAGACATTTGTTGTCTTGAGCCCTGTTGACATCGTTTTTTTTTTTTTTGTTTTTTTTTTTGGAAGCATTAAGTGTTTCCTTGATCCTGATCTGGACTGATTCAAATTGAGCTGAATAATTATGTGATGTCTGTGCAGAAAACATGGACTGAGAGGCAGTTTAAACTCCTAACAACAACCTCGGATGCCCCAAGGACACAGTGAGGGAAAAAATGGGTGACAAAGACCGAGAGAAAAGAAGTGGAAAGGATAAATGTGAGATCAAAAGATACTGAATGCATGCATTATGGCATATGCCCCTAGGGAGCTTGAGAAAACCTTACATACTCATGTAATCCTGTCACACACTGCAATGACTCTACACACACACACACGCATGCACACACACACACACACACGCATACACATACAAACACACATGACAGAAAGCTGCATCTCATGAGCCATAATTGGCTAAGCGCGATGACCTTGTTCAGCGTGTTTGTGTGTGCAATGCATGCGTTTAAGTGCTTATACAGGTTTCGAGGCAGGCTTAGACTCCGGCACGCATGTCTCAGAAATTTTCTCACTTAGCTGCGTAAGCATCTTTTTATTCCTACCGTATTAAAATTACATGTGATGATGGATGGACCTTTAATAGATGGAGCCCTTGGGCCTTTACACCATGTGCGGTTATGTCTGGGTCTCTATATATGGGAGCTTGAATGTGTGTGTATGAGCCTTTTCATGTGGGAATGTGTGTGTGGAGAGAGGGGGTACGGAGACTGGGCGCTCAGAGAGAGGGGTCACGGTGAAAGTGGGCCTCCTGTCATTTTGGTGAGCGGCATAATGTAAGATGAGGGATGGATGGATGAAGGTAACTGAAGGGAATGTAACACTGACCTTCAATGAACAGATCTTAGAAAACCCGCTTACCTCTCTGTACCTTACACACATTGTACACTGTAGGCCAATGCACTGTACACGCAGCCCCAATGTACAAGCACACACATACACACACACACAGACACACAATTATTTGCACATTGCTACTGATACACACAGCAGGAATGAGTACCTACTCACACACACACTGGTTTTCAAAACCCACATGCCTTTGGATGTAGAGTGCTGAGAGGAGAATTGCCGGCGGCAAGAGTTGTCCTATCTAATAACACCCCGAAATGGAGAGAACGGGGAGGGGGGGAGAGGAGCGAAAAGAGGAGAGGAGAAAAAAAAAAGACCAAAGTGCTGAATATGTATTTTGAACTGAACGTGGCCGGTCAGGCAAGCAGGCATGACGGCACAACATGCATGGACGACCGCCTGTGCACACAGAAATGTACACAGACACATACTCGTGCACTCAAAAAGCCAAAAACGGACACACACGACACATACACACACACACACACACACACACACACATACGCATGCACTAACACATTGTGAGGCTAAAAGAAATGACACTTGTTTTGATCTGAGCTGCTAACAGTCTTTGTTCTGAGCTCTTGGGATATGCGAAGACAGAAATATAGGCTGATCGCTCAGCCCTAGCAAACACTCATGCAAATACACTGCACCAATATACAATTGCATGTACACATGAACACACTCCCATACAGAGAATGCTAATTCGACACATCTACGGGTTCACGCTAGAAAACGTACCCGAACCAATGGTCTATTACAGCCCTAATAGGCCTCTTTTAAATATGTTTACCAACAAGTGAGAACGGAAAATATTCAGTGAACAATTCCCTTATAGCAAAAACAAGTCACGTCGAACTGTTTCACTAGATGAGTAACATGCATGGGGGCTATTTTTCTGTACAGAAGACACTGATGAATATTCTAACAACCACAACAAGAGACACCACGGATTGCTTGGCTCTGTGTTCTGTGTCAACACAGTTTGCAGTCTGTGTTATCTTGCATCTATTTCTCAACTCGCATCCAAGCAGCTAATTAGCGAGTAATGGCGCTGATTCTTCTCGATTATTATGTATAGAGTTCTGTCTGAGATCAAATCTGTGCTTTTTTTTTTTTTTTCTCCCCCGTTTGAAAATATCTCTCACATTAGCTGGACCCAGTGAACCACAGCATTTAGGACAATGGCTGATATTTGTTCATGCTCTGAGGAAATGGGTGAATCAATACTTTCCCTGGCACGCCATGGCGATGTGGTGTCCTCATTCTCAGGTCAATCGGTGGAAACAATTTACCTTTTTTTTTGTCGTCTCCGACTTGATAAAATTTTAATCACAGTGATAAAATGAGCTCAGACGCATTGCACAGAATTCCTGAGTGACTTATAAACAAAGCCGTTTACTATTTACTGTTTACTATTCCTTTCACTTTACACAACCTTGCATTTTTCTTGAGATTAAACAGGCCATAAATTAAGTTGCAAGTTTCAACATTCTTATGAAGAAAACATTTTGCTTTTGTGTGTGCTGATCGCACCCAGGTAACTGTTTGGCATAAAGGCTACCATTTACATTGCACTAGAACATCAACATGTACAAAGTGTAAGGGCTAGAGTGCACACTACGTGGGCGTCTTTAGGCCCACTACCTTTTTTGGTTTGAGAACGTAAAGCAGTGCAAAGTGCAGAAGGTCAAAATGCGACTATACATGTACATGCATTACATGTTTGCTCACTGAATACACTCCCAGCCAATCACATTGCTGGTCTCATTGCTCCGAAAGAGCTCAGCCAAACACATCGATACGTGCCGACGACAGCTCCACAAATGAAGAAGCGGCTTCTCCAGAAAAAAATCGTATTGTTGTCTGGAGGGTGCAGAGAGGCACCGCAAATCTGCAGCCAAAGCAGATGGTGTTGATTTTTTAACAGTTAATTAGATCGAAGCAAATAATAAAAAAATGGTGGGGAAGCGGTTAATACCATCGCATCAGTCTGATGTTATTTCAGAGGATTTTAGAATTATTTCATAATTCCACTGTATCCCACACTGTGAATTGTCACAGACTCATTTGCCTCATGAACCACCGAATGTCTTCTTTTTTTTTTTCCAAGTTGGAAAGGAAACCGTGACGACAGGATTAATGAGTGCCGGTAATCTGACATCTCCTGCATAACAGAACACAGAGTTATTGCAGACCAGTCTGATGTGCGCTTACTTTGTAGCAAACCTGGTGTCATTTGCAGGCTGATGCGATAAAGGTAAACACTGCTGGACAGTCGTGGATAATCACAGTGGGCTCTGCTGCGGCACCTCTGAAATCAAATGCAGCCCACATCTGTCCTGCTGTCTTCTAATAGCTGAAGTGAAGTGAAGAAGCTTTTCACACAGTGCAGCTGTGAATAACAGGTACTAATTTATTAGCAAATGCAGACTGTTTTTACTGCCATTCCTGCTTCAAAGGTGCACTATGTAAGAATAAGCCACCTGTCGAACCATAGTCAAAGCAACTTGGGGGCAGCATATAACCAGGGTAACCGCTAACTGCTGCCAACTCTACCTGCCATAAGCTAGTCAGCTGAGTTGACGTCTTGCCACCACTTGGGTGGCAAAGCCAGCAACAGTTTGCGACTGATATCATGCATTCTCCCAGAAATAATGTAATGAAAAAACACAACCGAAACTGTCCGAGAGCGGTTGTGAAGTAGACCACGTAAACTAATTCAGTAAGGGCAAGGCCTGACATTTTTGCAGACTCCTTGAGGCTAAAGAGAAAGAGACGTGAAGTGACACATCCCATCAGAGATTTTGTTAACAAAGCTCATGGTTCCCCAACTCAAACTTGACTGATGGATCTAATGGCCTTAACGTTTTCAAGATATTTGTTTCCCTCCTGGTGTCGCTCTAAGTGGTGGCAGTAAGGGGGCTGGGTTAGGGTTTGATGACAGCTACCCCACTGAGGCTTCATTTCTCATCCCAGCCCTCAATGAATGCCACTAGCTCTTCAGTGTTATGAACTAGTCTGACACTTAGAGAGTATTGTGTGTTGGTAAATCACAGCGGGAAGCTGCATTCGAGAGATCTGTGATTTGTGTGTAGGTATGTGATGCTGCTTGAGGCTGTAATCTTGACACTTGCAAATATTTGTAAATAGAAAACTTGCAAATAGAACACTTAGTACAAACCACATCTTCGAGCAGCGTAGGATCTCTGTAGGGCTGAAAAGTCAAGAAAAGAATTTTCCCTATCCTGTTTACTTTTCTCTTGTTAGACGTTTTGCGTCCGTTCTGAGAATCTGCAGCTTCATTTCCTTGAACTTAAATTTCTGACCTTTTCTTGTGATTAGGAGCAGGAAAGAGTGTGGACAGAAGTACAACTTAACTACAAACGGAACTCAAGACAAATGTGACTGTAAATCTGAGCCCGACAACTTCACCAAATGTTCAGCAGACTTTCACCTTTTGTTTTTGGTCTCTTCTGCAGCTCTGGATAGACAGCTTTTGCATAAACTTACCTTTGTGAGCAAAAACCAAATGAAACTACAGTAAGAAAACACATGATACATGACAACCTCTCTGAAAAAAACTTGCATAGGCAAACAAATTCAGATACACTGTCTGCATTTGTTACAAAAAGCACTGTTGTCCCTTCTGCTGTGACAGTTTGCACTGAAGCTTATGCTGGAGGCCTTCGGAAAAATAAAGGTCCTTTTTTTTTTTTTTTTTATAGAATATTAGATTCCCATGTCCTTTCTTTCTATAAATCAGGTTGAGGTGCTATATAAAGACTGTTAAAGTAAAAAAAAGATAAACTCTGTCTTCAATGAACCATTAGGCCTCCCATACGGTTGTGCTGTCGCAAAGACTCAGCCATCTCCCTCAAAAAATTCCCCCAACATGGGTGTGGTTGCAAAAACACCTGCAGAGGTCACTTGGAAAAGTGGTGTGTGGTGTCTGCTCAGGCCTGTAAGAGCTGACCAATCAGAGCAGACTGGGCTTTTTTAGGATGGGCGGGTCCTTAAACATACAAGCACTAAAAGGGAGCTTTCACACCGGGGGTAAATAGAGGTGCTGCAGCAATAGTCTATATGAGAAAAATAATGACTTTTCTGAACATGAAAGCATGTAAAGACTTTCCACCACACACCATAAATAAAATTATAAACCTGAAGATTAGCATTTTATGTATTTTATGTATTTTAATGTTTTGAATCATACTTTGGAATAACTTGTCACAAGTATTTATGGCTTAGATAAAGTTTCCTATCTCCTACATTTCTGAGTTCTGAACTGAACTGAACTCTGCATCACAAGAGCCTTGTTTGTGCTCTTTGCTCAGCGCTCCGTTATCAACAAGACACCATCTTTTCACCTCTGTTGCCCTCATTGAATATCCCAATGCCAACTGTGAGAACAATAATCTCCATCTTGGCCAGCAGCTATAGGTTAAGAACCAGATATCTCATTGCACTCTTAACTAAGACACCTCAGCAGACTCTACAGTCTCAGATGCACATCACCAGCACAAGATAATGGGTGTTACACATCAATGTGAATAAGGAATTTGTGGAACTGTGACTAGGAGAATTGTGGCTCAACCCCACATCACACCATGTCTCAGACAGAGGCATAAATATTTAGAGTCTGATTCATCACCAGCCATGCCTCTACTTGAAAAGAAGCAGTCTGTGGATGATGTCTGAGCCTCTGACTAACATATGAGGCAAATGTGGGCAAGGGTGACGTTCAGATAGATGACTGAAGAGTAGAATTAGAGATTTTGAAAAAAATAAAAAATAAATACAGGATGCCTCATTGGCCATAATGTGGATCATTAACTGTGCACAAACATGCCGTGGCAAATTGTTAAATGTTAAAAAGGTAAATTGGATCTCTTCCCTTGAGAATTTCACGGCTCATCTTCTGGCATCACAACCTCCAATGCTTAATGCCTGCAGGGGCATTTACAATGTGTTTGTATTGGAAATCCTACACAGTGAGTGGAGAAGTGCTGTATTGACTGTATATGCATGAATGTTTGTGCTGCAGTGGCGAGGGTGAAATGTGATGTGCTTGTGTGTGTATGTGGCGTGCAAAGAGAAGATGAGAGGCAGAGGTGATGCATGTTTTCCTTTTGGCTGAGGATCTCTGCCTTTAGGGGAATTCCCTCGGCAGTACCCCTCGCCGAAGCCCTGAGGCCACATTGCATATGCGCACACACACACACACACACACACACACACACACACACACACACACACACACACACACACTCCGTTCATAAAACAAATGCGCACATACACAGCCGGGGCGAATAAATCCAACCATAGACACCAGACCCAGACACATAAACACAGTCTTTTTCCATATGTATCTTATTGTGCTTTGTCCTGAAAAATGGTTTTGAAATGGGCTCGTTAAAGTAACAAAAGAATTTAAAACTAGAACCTATTCGTTATTATTCCGGAGGTCTGACTGAGCTCCAAACACGTGATGGACAGGTGTCAAACTTGGCATTCAGTGACAGCTCACACGGTTGTTCACACAATTTCTAGTTCAATATGCTAATTTGACTCTAATTGCTGAGGGTAAGCTTTCTGGTATGACTCATCACAACTTTCTGAGACATGAATACGCATGCTTCACGCTTCAAAATCTCCGTTTACTGTTCACTTGCTTCCTCCAATATGTTTTGGTAGAATAAGAAACATCTTTTAATTTATACTTTTACTTGCAACTATTTTTTTTTTTTTACTTAGGAAGTTTGATGTTCATATACTGCACATAAGTGGTCAGGAAAGTGAATAGCTGGTGTTCAAAGAACGGGATTCTGACATTTGGAACTGGGGTTTTGGATCCAGCATCCCATATGCTGAACTAAACAAACAAGTATCAATTAGTGAGGTTTAAAGGTGCTGGTTGGTAAAGTTTGTACAGAGCCAGGCTAGCTGTCCCCCCCGCTTCAAGTCTTTTGTGCTAAGCTAAGCTAGCCACCTGCTAGCTGTAGCTTTAGAGGGGAACTCCATCGGTTCTTCACATCAAAGACTGTTTACAGACATTGTAAAAGTACTACTGCATATGTGAAGTTGTAAAAAAGCCTCCTGTGGCTCTGGGGGGAGTTGCGTGAAATCTGATAAATTGCCTCAAGTCATGTCACTTGAGTCAGCGTCATTTGGGGCTGAAGACTACAAGTTTGAAAATCAAAAAAATCTGGGGGTGTGGAGTTAAAAAGAAGTGAGTTTACGAGACCTGTGTAGCCCGCTCCTCACTTCTGCTCGAGGCTAGCGGCTCGAGGCTACATTAGCCGCTGCTGCCGCAACGCACCTGAATTTCTGACAGAACTGTCAGCTGTTGAAATGCATTGTAATGCCGGGTTTTGACAGCGGAGGAATGAGGAGAATAAAAAAGTATCATAGTGCTGTATCAGTTTTGATCGTTTTTTTTAAAAAACTATCCATCACTAGTCCCATAGTGTTAGTATGTGTTAGTGTTAGTATCAATCTTCTCATCTCACTCTTAAAAAAATCATAAATTTCCCAAAATGCCTTATTTTTTCTTCAAAGCAACATTAATAGTTTTTTTTGCAAATCACTTTTACACAACTACAGCCTCAAGTCAATTTAATCAACTCATTATTAGGATTGATAGAGGGGTTTTTTTGTCTATCAAGTGTTTCATACAAGTTTTACTCAGAATAAATGTGTTTTGATAGTATTTACATGTTCATTTCAATGGAAACTTTACATTGCCATGTTAGAAAAGTTGTTTGCAGTGCACTTGGCTTGCATAGAGTTTAAACCAGGCCATCTGGAGAGGCGCCAGGCTTTGAAGCCAGTTTTCATAAGCGTCTGTAAAATTATTGATAGAAAAAAGAATACAATCCAGACTGCATTGCATTTCCTACATGATATATTTGCTAATTATATGCACATATAAGACTATGTTGTCACTCAGTGTCAATGGACGACACTGAAGCACAAAGGTGTCAGCTATTGTAGTCCGCCTGGTTGTGGGAACAGATTGCCTGTGGGACCCCGCTGCTTAACAACCAGGGGATGACAGTGTTGCAGTCCACAAATGGAAAGGAACAAGGGAAAAGAGGCAGAATAAGATGGAACGTGCTGATTGATTATCCTTAAGATTGGAATGAATGGCTGGGAGGGGCACGGGTGGATACTGTGTGTGTGTGTATATGTGTGTGTGTGTGGGGAGAAGAGGGTGGTGGCGCTGGATAGATAAATGACACGATATGTGACACTTTCAAATTTACAATTCTGACCCCTAACTCCCTCCGCTCGTCTCTGCCTCACAGAATGACACACTCGCACCCCGACACTCACACACGGCACGCATGCATTGTAAATCAGGTTTGATCTGTCAGTGGAGTGTGTCTTAGCTGTCAGTCGGCAGCGTTTGAGTGTCAGATGAGTGTTTTGAGTGTCAGGAGATGAGGGAATGTGTGTGTGTGTGTGTGTGTGTGTGTGCGTGTGTGTGTGTGTGTGTGTGTGTGTGTGTGTGTGTGTGTGTGTGTGTGTGCGCGTGTGTGTGTGTTGTGGGGTTGTGTGTGCACGGTTGACTCCAATTGCTGAACAGGCATCTGCCACTACCGAGGATTCAGCGCTCCATCAGTTGGATCCTTACTCATTTCATTTAACAGCCTCTTTGTTCCCTGTCCATGTGCAGAGGTGGTTCTCTTTGATTCTGTCCAATTAAAGACTGTTTTCATGCACACACATTCATATATGTGAGGATGTGGGTATGTTTTGTGCAGCAAAAAACCCCAAAAAACAAACGTTGTAAAACTGATTCAATTGCTATCAAAATAGTTTAAAGTACCATATGAGCTAACTTTTAGTAATGTAGCTTATCTTAGACTGATATATAGAAAAATAACACATCATTCTAACAAGAGTGCTAAAACATACACCAACAAAATAATTAGATCACTCACTGAGGTCCAATCTAAATTGTATTTCCAATTATTGATGAGAAACACAGTCATAGGAAGGAAGGCATTTTCTGTCAATCTGTCTAATGTGCTGATTCATCTACTTATTATGCTCATTTGCAGGTTCCTTATTTTATTTTGGGTTACTGCTAGAGATGGGCCCGATCCGATCCTATAAGAGTATTGGGTCTGATATTGACGTCACTCACTTATCGCATATTAGACTGAATAGGGTCAATCCACTTACAGATCCAGGTTCAAGTCCAAAGCTTCTGCTGGACCATGAACCTGCTGTCAAGTAGCATGCGACGCGTCACTGATCCAGATTCCATTCCACATCTTCCCATGAACACACAAAAACGTTCTGCAAGGACAGTCTGCGACTGAAGGCCCCCACACACCGCCCAGACTCAAACCAACAGCCAACTGCCTTTATCTGACCACTCCGTTGCCTCTTGTCTGACCTGTTCGGCAGAAAGGTTGCATTGAACACACCGCTTCAAAGTGCTGCCAACTCCACGGAAGCGTTTATGTTCTGCGCTTTCCTGAAATGCAACAAGGAAACGACTGAACGGAGTGCATAGAAAAACAAAGCACAGTAAACACAGTATTCCGCTCCTCCCACACACCACGCTGATTCGTTAGCACACCGCCAATCAGAGTAGTCATACAGCTAGCATACACCCAATCAGAGAATCCAGTGGCTCAGACTGCCGACAGCCCACCTCCTCAGACTTCACATGTTGAATTGGAGCGGACCATGTTTGCGAGGCTCTGAACACACCGAAAATATTTGTTCCCCACCTCGTCCGAGTTTCCCCAAATGCTTCAGACGTCCAACGGTTGGGCCGCTGTGTTCCTGCCTTTAGTGAGCTAATATTGTTAGCTGTTGGTTAACCAAAATGTCCTTAGTTTGAAGATATTTTAGTCTGGAAATGCTGAAAAATGAGACTGCAATGTGTAATGTATGTAAAGCCAGCGTGCTGAGGGATGGGAGCACCTGCAGAAGCTTTACTTGAAGGAGTACCAGGAGTGTATGCAAACCAACATTCAGAGAGACAGCTGATGCTTTCCAGAGATGCGAAAAACTTCCAGCAGACAACCCAAAGGCTAAAGGGATTACAGAGGAGTTGCTCAACTTCATTATACTCGATAAGCCAGCACCGCTAACAACGGCAGAGCAGCTGTGCTAAATCAATTCTTACGTTCCAAAGTACCCGCGAAGCAGTATCCATGCAAATGTCTGACTCTGTTCCGTAGCATGACGTTACTAAGTCTACCTGATACGGTCGAGACGTTTCAGGAGTGGTGTTTTGACCACTTTATCTTCAAGGTCTTTTACATGTGCAAAAACATATATAACACACTGAAGGAAAGGTAAACAAAAGATGATGATAGGCCTCTTTTAAATCAACATGTTGTTTGAACTAGCATGTTCATTTGGATTGGTATAAATAATGTTTGTATAGAAAAAGTACCGCAAATGAGAACTTCCCCAACCCTATATTAAGATTTAAACCTGTAGTCACAGAATGATGTACTGAATGATCCTAGAAATACTCTGGGAACATTAAAGGAACACCACAGCAGTGATAATCAGCAGTGTGTATCTACGATCCTTTCCCTCTTCCATGACTACATGTTGCCTCTTATCACTTTAATGACAAAGGTACAGGCTGCAATATAGTATAGAATAGAGTGTTTATAGGATACAGTTTAGAAGGTATTATAGATTGAAGACAAAACTGACAGAGGGGCGGAACTAAGAGAAATGGGCATAATTACAAATCCGTCTGCTACTTCGGTAGCACAGACAACGCCATGGATTTATCAATACACAGCAGAGTTAGGCTATTTCAGAGCCATGGTTAGGGCCATAGATTGTAGCTTGCACAAACCCTGGCTCTCAGAAAGGATCAATTAGTTGGGCAGAGCAGACAAGCATATTCATCTAAATAACTCCTCTGTCGGCCCCTGCACTCTCTCTGCTACCTGGTGATGGAGAGGAGGGATTACAGGTTAACAAGGGGGATAGCATCCCGAATCAACTGTAAATGTAACTTTTACTGAAATTGTCCGACTGAATGTCATTTTGAAAACTTTACCAAACGACCTTTAAACTACAACTGTCTGACTTTGACTTTCAGCCTAAGTTAGAATAATTAATTTAACACTCTCCTCTGAGGTTGATTGTTTTCATTGTATTGCTAATTCTGCTTGAATAACACATTTATATTTTAAAGGTGCTCTTCAGTTTAGGCTTTTATATCCACACGCATCCATTGTTTTGGATCATAATGGAAGAAGAGCAGCAAAACAAGGTCCTCATTTGTATTAAGTCCCTAATTCTTTCTCATTTTCCGCAAGGCATTTCACCCCATTTTCTTACTCTCCAGAATGCATTCGCATCATCCGTTTCAGTGGCGCTTGTGGCTATCATTGGTCACTTTAGATGCCTTTACTGGCTTATCAAATATTAACATCACACCAATTACCAGGCCTTGCTTGACTTAGCAGAGCTTCTTGGTTGGGATTATTTATTATTGCTGCACTGCTCGCCTCTCTCCCTTAGGGGAAATTACTTAGAGCCACCATTAACTACTGTCTGGCACTAGGAAACTCTCTGCTTCCTTGGTAGGTGTTGCTCTTTGTGCTACACTGCACTGCATGTCCCAGAGACTTTGTCAATCAGACAGTGGAGCCAGTCAATCATTGGTTCTGGTCTTCAGATTGTCTGTTTCTCTTGTTTCTTTTCTTCAGTTGTTCAGACAGTGAATCGATGAATCATCCTCCTTTGCAACTGCAGGAAACTAGACATTAGTCAGCCATATATGATTTATATATGTATATGTGAGAATTGTTAAAATATGAGTATATAAGATGCTAGTACAGCATGTTCTCACTCCTGACACATCAAATAAAGCAGCCTGGTCAGTGGCCTATGCTTCAGAGTTTGACGCTGTAGTTACCCCTCTTGTGCAGTAAAGAGTAGGAGTCAGGCAGTGGTTGGGATTTCTGGGTGAGTCATACATCGGACTTTCCCTTCAAAAACAAAATTCGACCAAGAGTCAAGAGTCTGTTGTTCTTAAATGACCTGATGTAAGAAGGTTAATGCGTGTAAATGAGGAAATTTACATTATGTAATTCAGGTTAGTACATCATTAACGTTACTTAGTGACATATGTGAGTGAATCAAGAAGGTTTGGAGCCTAAACCTAAAACTAAGTTTGTAAAGTAGCATAATAACAGTCCAAAAGTCATATATCCCAATATGTGAACTATTAAAAGACTAACAGACACTAACAAGAATTTGTTTTGTAGAAATAGCAGTCAATAGGATGTCACAGCATACATTTTTCTCAAGAATATGTAATTATATTTGAGTTACATTGTACTCTGTAACCGGTTCTTTGAACGTCCCCAGAGTAAGTTTATGGGCAAAGTATTCTATTGTACTGCTGCACTCTTGTAAAGTGGCTGCTGCACGAGTGTCGCTTCATAAAAAGAAATAATTAGTCGGGTACTTTGGTATCGCGTTTTTTAATGATTTGATAAGTGAGCAGCGTCTTTATTTCACCGCCAACCATTAAAGCTTTTTTTTGCATATCATTTATTATTGCAAACTAGACCGCAAAGCCCTTCACATGCAAAACTGGTGCTTGAGGGATACATAAAGTGTCATAGTATGGAGCTTGAGGCCACTTACCTGCCCTCTTATTTGGGAGAGAGAACGTGTTGAATAGTATAGTGGTATACAATGAATACAGAATTTTGTTTGGTTACTCAGTTCCAGCACTTATTTTTTTTATCATTTCACTGACCTCTTTTATTCTTTCTTCAACCTGCCCCTCTCTTGTCCTTATATCTTTCCTCTCTCTTATCTCCGCTGTTGTCCTCAAACCACCCATATCCTCGTTCCTCCCTCTCTCTTTAATTTGAACTCACCCCTGCTATCAGCCTCCGAATCTGTCACTGTTTTCTCTTTGTGTTAAACATTAACATCGCCCCCCTTTATTTCTTGCCTTTTCTCCCTTCATTTCTTCATCCCAGTGACAGACACCAGAGAAGCAGCACAAAGCTCTGCTGTCATTCAGTGAAGGCTGATAAAGAGAAACAGGTTATAATTTCACAATGACGCTCACACACATGCACAAACGCACGCGCGTGCGTTTTGATTCATGCCATCAATTATATCAATCACATATTAAACAGCAAGTGTTATCTTAGTGCTTAATTACCAATTAACAAAGAATGATTAACTGACAATTTACAGCATGCGGCTGGTAGATTGAAAATGTGGGCAGAGACAGGGAGCACAATACAAGGACACGTGGAAATTAGAACGGATTTATGCTTGTTATACTGTGTGTGTGTGTGTGTGTGTGTGTGTGTATTTCTACAGTAGTTTCATTTACCTGATTGTATTTCTTGTACATTATACATGCTCTGTGTGTGTGTGTGTGTGTGTGTGTGCCTGATTGAGTGTGGGTGTAATCACTTGTATTGGGTTGGTGGCATCGGTGTGACTCCCCACCTTTTATGGAGATTTATCATTCCAGCATTGTGAATGCTGTCACGTTTTATCGAGGCACGCCTGCTCCATTAATGGAGATGGGAGTGAGGACAGCTTTTCATGTCATTAGGAAAACATGATACGGCAATGATTTAAGACTTCATTGGAATAGTGCTTAATGCATTCGAAACCCAACAATGCACAGCGTCTACATAATAAGGAGGTGACATTACATCTTGTCTTTTAAACTGAATGGAATACTGACAGCCCCCCTGATTTAATAAGCCAAAGGTGTCATATTGAACACGCTGTGCTACAGCCCAATTAACAAGCTCACTTCTGAAATCCTCCTTTTATTCAGGAGGAGATCTCTGAATAATTTATTTCATCATACACATATATATATGTTTAGACATCCAGCTGACAATAAAGCGGCATGTGGTAGCCAGTGTGAAGGTTATTACACCTCTACATCTACCAGGATTTGTCTCCGGCATCATGTCCTCGGGTAATAATGTTCAAAGTGCAGAAGATGTGCAGCAAACAAGTACATAAAGGGCGTAAAAGGGCCTCTGTGATGGCTGAATTTGTAAGTACAATTTTTGTGTGTGCTATGGGAAACTTAACATTACTGCAGTGGTGGTAGATCATCTGAATCATACACTAATTGGGTTGCTGTGTTAAAAGCACTTTGATGCTGGATGCGAATATTTCTTGCAACTAGATGGAGCAGTGTGGCATTGTAATATTTCTGTGTGGCGCATATATTTACATATTCCTTCATGGATTTAGGATTGAGTTGAAATTGAGCCCAGGAGTTTCTGCCTCTGGTGAATTTAATTTGTTATGACACTTTTCCTGCTGTAGAAGACTGAATTATCTTGTGTGTGCGCCTGCCCACTTGCACATTCACCCTTGGAGACATCCCTCAAAGCAACGACTCATTTTCAATCTTTAAATACGCTGAGAGTCAGATAGACACGCCTGCGTGCATTAAACAAGCACGCGCGCACACACACACACACACACACACACACACACCCACGCACACACACAGCCACCTCTATCTATCTGCAAACAGGGCAGGTATGTGAGGAGCGGGTGTAGTAAGTAGCATCTCCCCCTCTTGCTCTGCAGGAGATAACACACTCTCCTTTAGACTGTCTCAAGGACTCCAGAAAAAGAGTGAGACAGAGAGAGAAAGAGAGCAACTCTACTGAAATGTGTCTGTTGTAAAAATCTATCTTTTGCGCACTGAACAGAAGGATTTAGCTAAAGTTCAAAGCAGCTGGCCGCTGTGGAAACCAAACATATTTGTTGTTTCACACTGAGGCTTAAGACCTAACTTTAAATTCCAAGCAATAGCCCGGCTTGTGCATCGCTGCTTCTGCCGCAGTATCACCCCGCTAATAAGGAACACCATGTTAATATAATGGACCCACACTGAGATTTCTCCAAGGGGACACATTTTAATGGTCTGTTTTGTATTATAGTAAGCAGTGGCCCTAACAGTGCCATGCCATCATTCCAACGGGCGTTATTCAGAAACCCCAAAAGTCTGCAAAATGTCCTGTCGGACCCAAAGCCCGTTCGTCCGACAGCCTGTTATCCTGAAAACAAACACCCGCTGCTAGGAAGGCCCATTGTTCTGAAAATACACACCTTCACTGACGTACTAATTTGAACCCAAACAACTTTTTCACAACATGAGCCACATTTCTTGTATTGTTGATGATGGGGTCAGATGATGATGATGATGGGGTCAGATGATGATGATGATTGGGTCAGATGACAGGGTCACAGACATGAGGACACGTGCGGATCCAGAGCCTGAGGATTTAACCACTAAACTATCTTGGCACATCACACACACACACAGGTCTGGTTTTATATTGAAAGGACTGACCTCTCCTCTTGCTCTCATGCAGGCTGCCCCTCTGTCACGCTGCCTCCATTGCCATCTCTCTCTCAAAGGTCCTGCGCACACACTGCTAAACTGACAGGGCACGCACACCATTCTCAGCGGCAGAGACGTCAAGTTATTTGAAGTAAAAGACAATGATTCTGTGAAGACATCTTCTCTTTCTCAGTCAGTGTTTCCACTTTTCAATCCATAGCTGGCTACAAAGTGAATTAGCAATGCAGGTTAGATCAGTTACTTCTTTAACAGTCAAGGTGAGAGGTCAGTGTATATTAATTTGGCTTTACTTTCTATTCACAACTCATAATATATTGACATAATTTACAATGCATATTCTTTATATATATATATATATATATATAGTGGATTCTGATGTATGTTTGTTCACTAGTTCTTCATCCAAAACACAGAGTCACATTGGAGACGCAGCTGGTTAGTTACGCCCTGACATAATGTCCCGATTTCCATTACATGCCCTTATTAGATGCTTATTATTGTGTTAAAAGATAATTATTCCACATTATGTTTTGTTATGTTAAATATTATTTCAAGTACTTAAGACACTAACTACATTTTCTTTTTAACCCGTTCACTCATGTTCTAATAACTACTTTTGTCACATCCCTCAATGCGCCAAACAAATGGACAAGGTGCAAATGTTCAATGCACCCTTGAGGCTGCCAGAGATCTTTTCCTGCACATGGTTGACGTTGTTAAATGGTAGCAGTTTGGTTGGGATGAGGCAACAAAACCACATGGTTAGGTCTAGGAAAGATACAAAATAACCAAAATAAATAAGCCTCAAAAGTCTTTGCCAAGTACAGTGCAATGAACTTATAACTTGTCAATCTGTTTATTCAATTAATCACATCAACCATCATTTTCCCAGGGAGATTATTATTATTTTTATTATTGTTATTATCATTACCATTAACCATTACCATTACCATTTAAAGATCAGAATGACTGAACAGAATTTTCCTCCTGTAAAGCCTCCTGGGCAGCAGTCATAGTTGGCTGCGTTGTGCACTCACAGCGCTCTGTCGGGGTCTGCAGAGTTCTGCCTTTTCTGTTCCGTCATCAGTGTAAATTTAATCAGGAGAAACTTCAAAGTTATTAGAGTAGAACAATCAATCTTTCAAATTTGTTTATTGATTCAGAATCTAACAAGGTAAGAATTTTAATTCTTATGTGAATTGAATTTCCCCTTCCCTTATTATTATTTCTGCCTTTGAAGATGCAGCGTTACTGTCACTCATGTGCACTGCCCACCTCCCTTTCGCACTTACTCACATTTACAGTACTAACTGTGCAAACACTCATGCACAGATTCAATGAAGTGAAAATGAAACAGTGAAGCGCATACTTCATGCACGTGCACACACAAACACACACACACACACACACACACACACACACACACACACACACACACACACACACACACACACACACACACACACACCTCCCTGCATGGATTCAATTGCCTCTGTGTTCGTAATTATGGCTCTGCAGGAAGTAAAATGGAGCACCTGGGTGCCCTGCAGTGGAATACACTCTGAGTGAACTCTGTATGTTAAAACCTTTCTAATCTAGGCAATAAAGGTAGAACTACTCTTGTGCCTGTGAAGTTCAAATCTGATTCAGATACATGGACAGATTACATTTCAAATATTTATGCTTACCCCAGTGGCCTATTTTGGCTGTGGAGGTAGATTTACTCGAAAGTTGCACGAACGTCTTGACATTCAAAATTGTTTCTGCCTCTCTAGCGTGATGAAACGGTACAAGAAGTGCACTAATTTGTGCCCATAACTAAGATAAACTATTGTATTTCACATTTGTTATCTCCTACATGGCCGTCAAAACATAAAGATTCTGGTCTGTAGGTCTGTATCTATTACTCTATTTTCTTACTTTTCTTATAACCATTTACCTCTTCAATTAAGGCTGCCCTTTTGTCAGTATATTTCACAGGGGAAAAACACATTTCTCTAATGTTTTATTTTTTCACTTCATTGCGGATTTAATGCATGGGCAATATGTGTTTCAGCACTCTTTATTCCATCGCTCGCAAGCAATGTGAGAAAAGACTACACCAGGTTAAGTGATCAGTGTAGTTCAGGTATTTGTATACTCCTATACTGGACTCAGAGAAAAATGAAGAAATATATATTGTCCAAGCTAAATGATACAAGGAAAGAACAAATGAAGTCTTAAGTTAGAGAGTTAAGGGAGAATTTTATTTTAGCTACGAGCCACAATAATGCAGCATTTGTTATGATTGTGTAGCAATAGTAGTGGCGACAGTGTTGGTGGGTCAGTGGACAGATGTGGTCCAGACCAAAATATTACAAAAACTATTTTGTACAGAGAATCCCAGCGCCAACAGGATGAATCCTATTGACTTAGTGATTCCAGACTTTTCCTCTTATTGGAGTGACGCCGAGATTGAAAAGTGGCTGAAGGTATGTCAATTCCGGCTCAGTGGCATGTACCAATCCCTGGACTGGTACACCGATTCTCGGAGTCTTTCACAATTTGAGCCAAATGAAATGTGGCTGTCTTTTCAATCCATCACTGATCATTTTAGATGTTCTAATGCTTAAAAATGATATCATTGCCATGCTGGTTTACAGGTAAATATGATTGACTATGTGCTCTGTGTGCTGTAAATCACCATGTCCGTGCATAATGGTTGCGCATAACGACAGCTGTTGAAAAACCTTGCCAATGTGACGTGAGACGATAAATTGTACTTTTTCTTCTTCACGGTTATCTTCATTGACGGGTGTGATGAGTCTGAGAGTGGAGTATCATTACACCAACGTTTCCATTTACGTCAAGGCGGCCAGTTCCACAATGACTGAGCTTTAAATCTAATGAAATAAATGTGTTGGCTAATGCATATTCATTCATTCAGTCATTCAAGTTGTGCAAGACATATAATCCATGTCACCCACCATACTTACAAACAAACAAAACAAAAGCAGGAAGAGGAAAAATTTACATGACCTGTCTCTTTCTAAATTATAACGTAAGATAATGTAAATACAGATGGCCAATGCTTCTTGGTTTTACCTTTTCCTTTAACAGATCATATAAAATTATCAACAGTGTATACTCAGATAGAATAAATAGTCATGCTGACATAAATGTTACTCAATCAGTACATAAAATACACGGAAGTATCCACATGGTGATAATGAGCAAACATGACTCTTTTTTTGGACAGAAAAGACTGATGTTGGGTTGATCCAGTCAAAAGAGGAACAAACAAATACATATGTTGTCTTTTTCACAGTGTATTTGTTGCACTGCAGTACCTAAAAGCGGTGACGGCATGTCTGCAAATGATCTGTTTGCATTCATTAACCAAATTCATATTGTGCCAGAGACTTATTATTTAGCACTTCTCCACATGCTGAGAAGTCACACTCGGAGACTTGTGAGCACATCGCTCTTCACACAGACCTTTGAAACCCCATCAGAGTGGAGACTCTGTACTTGAAAGTCCACTTGGGCTCCGGCTAAACTGAAAACAGTCAAGAAGTCGCCGGCTCACTTGTTTGTGCCGTTTCTCAGTGTGGCGCTACAGGTGTGTGTTTGTGTGTGTCATCGTGTGTGTTTGATATTTATCGAGATACAATTCCCAAGAGAAGGAGAGGTTGAGAGAGAGGGGGAGAGAGAGAGAGAGAGAGAGAGAGAGAGAGAGAGAAATCTGAAGTCAGACTGGAGAAGTGAAACAGCACAGCCCACAGTTGGAAGTAATAAGTTCTACTCCAGCACGCTACCTGTCTGTATACATTTTTCAGCCGAACAGCACTCCACTCAACCATGTCAGCCCGAACATGGCTGAGATTTGTTTCCAGTCAGAAGTCCTTCCCATGAACAGGTTTTGATTCTGCTGCAATTGCAGTAGAAATACATTTAAATAATTTCCAACAGCAATAAACATGCAGCAAGAAGAAGCATTTAAGCACAGTTATGAATATACTGCGCTTCCTCATTTATGGAAATACTGCACCGACTGCAGTTAGAAATACTGTAATAAGATGCTCCATTAGTTTGTCAGTGCTAGTGGCAATATGTAGCAGAGGAGCGAGAGGTATAAACCGCTGGTAATTGAATACTGGGGTCCCAGTGGGAAGATGAAGGGTAGCCATGCTATTAGACAGAATTAGCCACCCCCTCCCACAGGAGCACACGTTCAGAAACTGAGCACACAAGTGCTTTGGTGAGTGTACAGTATGTGTGTGTGCGGAGGACCTGCATTTGTAGACACCAGTACATGAGTCCATTTGCACTTCCATGCAGGTTTTTGGCAGGCTAAAACCCATCACATTAAGAGAGTTCAATTTCATACCTTCAACTTGGCTGCTCATGAATAACCTATCAATGATTAATAAACATTCATAAATTAAAGGGGGTTCCAATGAAAAGAGCTGAGGGTTTGGATCCAAGGATGTGTGTGCGCGCACGCAAATAAGGCAGCAGGTGAGTCGTAGTGCAGAGAGAACACAAAATGTGTTTGAAAACAGAGAGTGCTAAATGTCAAAGATAAATATAGCTGTAGCAGATGAGGGGAACGAGTGTTGGAGGGAGGAAGGATGGATAAAGGCACAGAGCCGAGGTTAGTTTGGCGGGAGGTAAATTATTGCATTATTCAAATCCAGTCAGGTGACTCCCCTTGCACCTGCGTCACTGGGTGCCAAATACTAATGGTGAGGCGTGTGTGTGTGTTGTGTGTGTGCTTTGGTGTCTCTTTGTGTTTATGCTGGCACATTGTAAAGAAGCTAAAAAAGGTTGTCTCTTACTTCCAGTATTAAAAGCCTATAATTAGCTCTAGCAGAAGGACATTACAAGCTGTGATGGCCAAGGATGGATGGATGGATTACGTATTTGGATGGGATACAAGCTTGAATAGAGCATTTGATGGACGCGTCGAGTGAATGGGCAATCTAGGGGAGTGATTATGTGAATAAATGAATGAATGTAGAGGACTTTTGTGCAGAATTTGATTAGTGGGTGAGACTCTGGTCTAGAGCTGACATTCAAGCACTTGTTCCTTGAAAAACACAAACTGCATTAGCATGCAATCGTGCTGTGTTAAACTATTAAAAAGATTGAAACATTTTTTTAGCAATGGATTTTTTTTGAATGCCCAAACAAACTAAATAAACTTGTTTTCATGACTGAATGAACTGAATAAACAAACTGACCTTGAAGGAAAACACTGTTTCATACTGGTTTATATTTGGCGGACCCTGCCACCCTTCTAGCTTCAAGCACGGTTCTGGGTACCTTATTTTCCTCTTTCCCGTTCTTTATTCAGTTACGGAAAAGATAAATATTTAGTTTGTATTATTACCTCATTAACACCATGAATATTAACTCAAAAGCATTCAAAAGCATGCAGTGCCCCATTAAAAGTATTATTTTAATCACAAAAACTGTTTTACTGATTAAAACGGGCCTTCCGAGTGTAAAGGATAATTCTGGACACAGTTAATCCCATTTCCCAGTTTGCCCTTCCTGCTTCCTAACAGGGGATTTCATATCAGCCGAGAAGAAGTTGGCTTAGCACGTGACTTCCCTCCATATTTCATTCTTTTTCAGCTCCAAACAATATCAAAACCAATTATGTGAAATGCAAAGTCAGTGTAGTGTAGCGTGCATCTACAACATCTCAGCTAAATGTTTCGCTTGATAAAGCATAAAGACTCCATCATTTTGTGAATCAAAAGTAGGCTAAAGCAGACACAGGCACTACAAGTGACGGGAGGATTTGCATGAAAATCATCTCTCCGTCTCCAGCAGTCATCCTGTATTATAACTTTAGCAGACAGTACACATGCAGTATGGTAATGGGGCACTGGGACATTGTCAGTTGGTGGCAGCTTAAGTTACGTTTCATTGTACCTCTTGCGTTTCCCTTTAAAAAAAAAAAAGTACTCTCTGTCTGTTTGTTGCTCACTCAGATAGAAAATCTGCTAAACATCTGAGACGGGAAACTGGAACATGAAGAATCTGTTAGACTTTGAGGAGCATTTTCACTCCTAGCCCTATATTTTCCCACCTCATTAACTTCATAATCAGTGGAAGTTTTATTTTGGATACAAGCCATGTTTTTAAAATAGCAAGACCATCAATAATGTGAGTTTCAGAATGTGAATTTAGCGCCAGCAGAGGAAGAATATCTGAGCAGCTGAAATATTTGACTTGCACTGCAGTGCTTTTCATGAGCCAAGGTGGAAAAAAAGGTTATAAACACAGACGGATGTAGAAATCCTGATTACATGCACACACATTTTTTTTTTTCTTTGAGCCATTTCTTCTGTACATCAAGGACTCCCTCTTTGTATCCAGGCTTTTCATTCAATCATGTTAATCGTTACATGTTAAACTTGAACTTCATTTACAATTTAAAGTTACCATTTACAGTCAGCTATATTCACTCTCCTCTGAAATCCTGTCTGAAGTTTAACCATTTAAAATGTAATCTTTATGTTCATTGATACATTTCTTTGACTGATCCTTTGACAGATACATTTGAATAATTAAAATGAATCTGAGCTTGATCTGCAATTTGTTCTCTGATTCTCACTTATTGCAACACATCTATAAAGCATCATTAAATCTCCCCTCCAGTGTATTTTGGCATTTTTATGATATTTCATATTTTACTTGACTTACTTGATAAGCGACATGGCTCATCATTATTTTTTCTGGACAAATAACTTCTGTGCAACATGCTCAGTTTTTAAGAAATGGAAATATCTCAAGCTGGTTCTAAAATGGTGCAATGATGTGTGACTAACTTGGAATCTGGGAATCATCCTTTAAGCTTGGTTTATAAGAGGAGCGTGGCTACTTTAGGAAATAGGGTAGTGCGCAGTGTGTGAGCGGAAGAGCGAGGTGGAAGAGCGAGGGTGGTTGCTCTCAGAGCAGACGTGTAGCGTCTGGAGCGAAGGGTTTCAGCAGTTCAGCAGTGAAGTTAAGTCTATATGTCAGTAAAAGCACAGTACAGGTTACAGTTTGCCAGTGAATAAACTCTGCAGCTCCTAAATACCAAACAAGAACTCATGTGGGAGTGACGGCTATCACTGCCCATGCTAATATTTATGCTATCGCTTATCTAAGCTAACGCTATCCACGCCTGTAATGTTGATCTTGTTAGAATAGCAGTCTGAAGGCCTACGTGACCATGACTGTGAATCACACCTCCATTCTCTATATGAGAGAGAACATCTAGCGTTAAAACGGAAGGAAAACTGACTGGAGGGGAGCTTTAAGCACACCAAATGTGTCTATTACAAACAGTGTACAAATATTAGAGGACCAATTTAGAGTAATGTTCCTCCCCAGAGAGAGAGAGAGAGAGAGAGAGAGAGAGAGAGAGAGAGAGAGAGAGAGAGAGAGAGTGCAAGCTAGAGAGCGAGAACAAAGCAATAAAAACAGAAAAATAAAACAAAATCTCATTGTGGGTGTTTGCAGTATAATGCACAAATAAACACAATCCCCTCAGATTATGTGTGAATGTGTGAGAACAGTTGAAGAACACACTTCATGCTGTCTGCCCCTCTGCTCTGCTCTGTGTGTGTGTGTGTGTGTGTGTGTGTGTTTGGCTCAGCCTCGCCCTCAGTCAAACAGACACACAGACCTGCAGCTCCTTGTACATCTCTGACGGACGGAGAACTGACGACAGAGAATGAGACAGCGATGTAACCTGGCCGCTTTGTTTTCATAGTCCCAGCCTTGAACTTTGCCAGAGCTACACACCGCTGCCCACAGGTTGATGCCCAGAAACGCCCTGAGCACAGCAAAATAAAAGTAAAATGCAATACTACAGTCAGAAGGCAGGATCTCTGTAGATACAGACACTGCCACACACCTCTTACTCATACCCTCTACAAACAGAAGGGCTTCTGAAAGTACAGGCCACAATACGGGAGATATATGGGGATATATTTTATGAACCTAGTTAAAAGTCAGTCATTGCTCATTTGTTGGCTATGCTGATGCTGTTTTGTAAGCGTGAAGGCAGCCAGCGAGTGAGATGTGACCCAATATGCCAGAGGCATAAAATGATTTTTAGAGTAGTTGTTGTCAAAGAGATATGTTTGGAAAATATTTGACATGAAGCTAGATACTTGGGACTCGCCCTGATTTGATAAGTGGCTATGGGTGTTTCAGTGTTTTTTGTTTCAGGAGAAACTCTTCATTAAGGACATGCTGGTTAGTCTTTTTACATGTGCCGTTTCAAGCATTTAGAATGGAAGTGTCCTCTGAGATGGAGAAGCACTGCCAGAGTGGAAAAAAAAGGAGTTATAATAACGTATTTAAATCGACAACATGCTGAGCAGTGCTTTGGAGTAACACAAGCAAACATAATACACAGGCAATAAGTCAAAGGCAGTCTAATGTCCATTAGACAAAAACGTTCCCCAAACAGCTGGATGCCCTTTGTTAGAACCATTTCTGTTTGATGTAATCATTTTCTTTTATCCATTTTTATGAGTCATTATTGCATTACATGTGATTGTTTAGAAACCAAGTCACTCGAGACCAATTTCATGTATATATTTTCATCGGAAAGTGGAAAGAGTTGGATGATTATGCTGTGGTTTTCTCAAACAGGAACTGAAGCAGATGACACAGCTATAATTTGGTCTCTCAGATGCTCCATCGACAGTCTCAGCACACACACTCTCTGCCTCTCTGTCACTGATGGAGAGTCACGACTTCTCAAGTTGAAGAAATATGCATGCACACACTGGCGCCCGCACACAGACACACACACACACACACACACACACACACACACACACACACACACACAGACTTGCAAAAACACTCACACATAACTTTTGTGTCTGTTTAAGCCCTCTGAATTAAAGAGCCTCCACACACACGCACACACACACACACACACACACACACAGATAATGCTCACACACACACATAAAAACACAAACGCACACATAAATTTAAAAGACTCGAAACCACATAATGAATAGTAATCAGGGGCATTTCCATAACGCAAAACATAATCCCCAATGAAAATTCAGACCAAGAGATGAATTATAGAGGGAAAAACAGCAACGCAACAAAACAAGTGCAATAATGTAATGAATGATAATGTGAATGTCGCGGGGTCTGCAGTTAGACGTGTCGCCGACGCTCGAGGGTGGAGCAAGGCTGCGCTCGCGAGTACACGCGTGTGCACGTTCGCGTTCACTCGACATTTATGCTTTCATGTGTCATAAAAATGCAGCCGTAATTTCCAGACAGTATGCCTTTAAATGTTCATCTGCATGCGGAGGTGGGTATGTGTTTGTGTGTGTGTGTGAGTGTGTGTGTGTGTGTGTGTGTGTGTGTGTGTGTGTGTGTGTGTGTGCGTGTGAATGTAATCTAACGGTTTATGCAGTGAAGTTAGAGCTTATTAAAGGGAGTGTAAAGCAGAGAGAGTGTAATTACCAAACATAAATGAGAAGCTCTCACCCAATGCATTAAATTACCCTGAGAGAGGAATGCCAGCTGATAATTGGACTTTCTCATCTTGGCATGTGTGTGTGCGTGTGTGTGTGTGTGTGTGTGTGTGTGTGAGAGCGAGAGAGAGAGAGAGACAGAGAGAGAGAGAGAGAGAGACAGAGAGAGAGAGAGGGTATGTGTTAAGTGTGGGTACATGTGGACACGGGGTTGAAAACCATCTCGAGTTAAAAGACGTTGTGCGATTTTGTACTTTCTTCTGACTGTGCTTGAGAGTTTGTGTGTTTGTGTGTGTGTGTGTGTGTGTGTGTGTGTGTATCTGATGTCCTTCCTTTCTGGGAGGAACTGTTGTCGCTGGTTCCCTCGCACACTTTCAGGGTGATAAATCCGCCGTTGCTCCAGTTGTGACAAACCATGGTTCACTTAGGCTCACCTCCCCTGACTGTGTGTGTGTGTGTGTGTGTGTGTTGGTGTGTGTGTGTTGTGCATTTCTGTGTATGAAGAAAAACAGCAATGAATACAGTGTGTATATTCACCTTTTCAAGTGTCTGTGTGAATGCCTTTTGTCTCTGTTTTCATTGTAAGTGTGTGTGTGTGAGAGATTAATAGTGTATTGGTGTTAGTGTGTCAGCGGAAATGGGAGTTTGTGTGTCCCGGGAATGTTTGTGATAAAGACTGATTGTCTATCGATACATGTGAGACCCAGACATAAATTCAGCCATGTGGGCGGCTATGTGTGGCAGAAGATATGTATACCGAATATGTGAGTGTGTGTGTGCATGTGTGTGTTCCTCCCCGTTGTGTGTCCCTAAGTGCATTTCCCTCCTCCTTCTCCCCTCTCTTTCCTCTGCACTGTCCTTGCAGTGTCCTTCTCTCTGCCTCTCTCCATCCTGCTCTCTCGCCATCTCCATCTCCCGGCCTTGCTCTCTCTGTCTCTCCATGTCTTCTTTACCCCCGCATCCCCCCTTCACACTCACACCCACACACCCACACACACACACATACACACACACCCTCCTTTCTTTTCCTTCCTTGCGTTTCACTCTCTCCCTCCTTCCCTCCTAACTTTCTGCACCAGGGGAATAACATGCTTCAGAGCTTTCAGATGGAGACACAGAGTGTGTAGCTCCAATCAGAGCTGCACCAGACCTTTAAAGTAAACACAGCGGCGATGTTGGCACAGGCATATGCACACCTCCACAAAGTCTCACGGTCAAATGCACACACAGGTGTACGCACAGGTGCACACACACACACACACACACACACACACACACACACACACATGCAGCATCACTTGAGGTTGAGTTTTGTGGGGGGGAAAACTCTGCTACATGCGGGGGAAAAAAAAACTTCACCTTAAAAAAGCTGGGTGGGGGGGCACGGGGCAAATGCCAGTACAGAAGGAGGAAGATGAAACAAGCTGTCAGAGAGGAAAACTTGCAGCAGATTAGAAGACAAGAAAGCGAGAGAGAGAGAGAGAGAGAGAGAGAGAGAGAGAGAGAGAGAGAGAGAGAGAGAGAGAGAGAGCAGTGGGCAAAACAGAAGCGGAGGGAAGACTTGCTGGAAAAGGAGAACATGAGGAGAAATGAAACAAGGTAAACACTCTCAGCCGGACGGACCAACGTAAGTAGACAGAAACACACAGGAGCAGTGAAATGGGGATAATGGGGACGGCAAAGACGGGCATTAGAGCAGACAGCGCGCAGAGTGGAGTGACAGACTGACAGAGGGATAAACCGACAGAGACACAGCGAAGGGGTTAGTTTGCTAAATGGGTCTGCTTGATAATTGTGTTCTGTGACAGCTGACAGTAGCGCCACTTAATTAAAGCCAAGCAGGAAATAACTATTTATAGAGGCTCCATCCCATCAGCACTAAATGACATGGTGTTTTATTTCCCTGCAACCGACTGGCCGCAAAACGCTGACTTTATTTAATTCGATAAGTGTGTGTTAGGAGGGGGGAGCAGGAGGAGGATGGTGGTGTGTATGTGAGTGTGTGCGTGCGTGTAGGTCCCTGTGTCTAGTGGTGGGGGCAGCTAGAGGGAGGAGTCTGCCTGTGTGGAGTGTGTGTGTGCGTGAGTGTGCATGTGTGTGTGGGAAAGATACATCTATATAAAGAAATAAATCAGCATTATTATATAAATTTGCCCCAGGCAGCTGAAAGCAAGCATTATATCCACTCAACACACACCCTGACACACTCCTACGAAACACATGCGCGGGCTCACACACTCGCAGTCAGACACACAGCCACTCGCAGTCATGTCCCATGACAATGCCCAGTTTGACAGCATTCTCCCTGACAGTTTGAAATGTCAGCCCCAAGTGTCTGTCCAAGTGTGCAGACGAATGTGCATGAGTGAGAGCGAAGATGTGTGAGGTTGTAGAGCCACCATTTCCTGGATGTCAGCTATAAAAACCACTCACAGAGGTATCCCACTCCCTCCTTGTTTAACCGCTTCCCGCTGCATCGGCCTTCAATCGAGGGAGTTTGAGAAACACTGAATGGTTGGAGTGCACCATAACAAACAACAAAATACTGAAGAGGCTCCTGTGCCCAAGAACGCCCTGGAAGCACTCTGCTGAATTTCTGGGAGCTGGGCTTGTTTGTTGAGTAACTTTAGATGACACACATTAATAAATTATAACTCGCAGCAAGACGGGATGGCAAGTTAATTTTATTGTGATGCCATGTCGCTCATTTGGAGAATCTTGTGAACGGAATTTAAAAGCAGGCTGTACATTGAACGTGTGCTTCTGGTGAGACTGTTTTCTTCCCTTGTTAACACAAAGTTAGACAAGATTGCCAGGTTGAGCTATGTTATGCTACTGATTCATTATTCTTAAAAAGTTATGGCGATTTAAATTTATACCTTATCATTAGGAATGGCTGAGAAGAGGCTGAAGCGAGAAGAAAGAAGGACTTTGAAAGTGGTTTTGGATTTTCAGGCAGTCATTATCACAAATGATTACTTAAAAAAGTTATAATTAAAACAAATCTGTTAAAGCATGAGCAGGTGTAAAGTAATATTGGCTAATTAATAAGTTATACAATCCTTATTAGATGCTGACTGATAGTATTTTCTGTTCATTAGTTAATTAGTCCCTCTGTATTTAGTCGTTGGGTTTTGTCTCAGCTGGTGTCAGCTCATCTGTTATGCTCCTGTCACTGTGTTTGCACTGTGTTTTCCTTTTCTTTTGTTCTTTTGCAATCCTGCCTGTGTCACAGCTTCACTCTGTACCATATTTAGTTTCGTATTTCTTTTTTTTTTTTCGTTTTGCTCCAGCCAATCAGTTATGCTGTCTGCCCTTTCGTTCCCTCCCTTTATTTATATGGACTACAGTTTCAGAGTTTCAGATCATTAAATCTTGCTTTTTGTTTTTCTATCTTCCTCCCTAGGTGTTTGGGTTCGGGTTGGTTTTACAAAAATCTCAACAGATACTTTGCAGAAAACCAAAAAAACCTTACCATGGCACGAGAGGAAAAGTGAGGAGATCACCAAAGTCATTCGGATTCATCCTCTGTAGACCATGAATGTCTATACAAAATGTCTTACAATGAAAATCTGTTGGAATATTTCAGTCCACACTGAAGTGGTAGACCAACTGCTTCACTGACACCAGCGTTGCCATCCAATACAAGATGATTTTGGTTTCATTCCCTGTGTCAATGCCCCTATGAATTATGTCCAGAAAAGACATGGTGTAAAGGTCAGATTTCACACACACTCACACTTGGAGGGTGTGTAATCACTTCATGCTGGAGACCTGTCACAGATATACAGTCAACTTTCAGCACAACTTTCAGCACAGGATGATGGGAGTTGTTGAATGAATGAAATGATTACAGAAGCAGGAACGTTTTAAAAGTTGGATTTGTGTTTCGTTTCGTCACATGCGCTCACTCTGTGACTCTCCCTCTGATGTTATACTGGCAGGCAACTAAATCAAACGCACCGTCACCTCAAGTAAAATTAGGAAATTCTCTGGGTCTGAAAAATGCTGGAAATAATTGGGAGAGATAAGACAAGTCCACAACTTACACATGTATAACAAAGATCAAGACATTTTAGACATGCAGAAATGCAAAATAACCTTTGCATATTCTATGTTTGACCGTGCATTTTAGTTGCCTGACTCTAGGTTAACTATAACTGTAATATATTTGCTACAGCCTTAATCCTTGAATAAACCATAGTCGCTCTGTGCACATGCTGTGGCAAGCAAAATATTTAAAACTGTTGCAATGACTGCAACATAATCCAGCGTTTTATGCAGAATTGTCTAATCGTGACATTCTTTTCTGGTGTTAGGGTTGTATTTTTTTGTCAGGTAGTCAAAACACTTCAGAGTTGTCCTTTTATCCGAACACTCTTGTTTGAACCCAAACTGAACTTCAATTCTCCAAGCAATCCTCCTTAAGTATCGTCAAAATGAACAGAAGTTTCTCGGGTTAGCTCCCAGTCAGCTATTATTCTTCATCTGCTGATTCTTCTCTTTCATCCAGCGTTGAATAGACCGTTTCAGCATTTTCTCCTTACATTGGAGTTACATCACCATTAAAAATGTTGATGCCGTAATCCCTTTTCTTTTCGAAGCCTGTTACTTCACCTTCATTTACTGAAGTATGAAGTACGTGAGTGCCGTGTGCGAGAACAACTGCCGCCATGTAAAAGTACCTGTAGTTTTAAATATTAATAGGCCTAAGTGACTGCAACTGTGTACCTCTCCGCACTAAACCGTTCCATTTAAGAGATAATGGGCAACGATAAAGACACAGAACAAGGCATCAAGGATAAATTCAGTGGTTTTCTTCATCCCACTTGGAGGAGCATGCATCAATATTTTCCCAGACAGGCGCTGCACAGCTCCTTCAACGACTGCCAGCAACTGTTGGCACATGAGGAACGGAACACAGAACCAGAACAAAACACATAAATGCCTGCTGGTTTCATCCATACTAAAAATGAATCCTCTTGAGCTTGGTTTAGCCTCGTAGACTTTCTTCTTCTTCTTGCTGAATCCCTCTGTTTCTGTGGAGGTTGCCCAGTCCAGAACTTTCTCCTCTGACTTTTTGTGCCGGCTACTCAGATTGTGAGCGTTGGGTTCGTCCAACTGGATGAATTATGACAAAAATGTAAACATGTTTGCCTCAGGTGTACATTGGAAGGTAAAAGTCACCTGCTGTGTCAGCCATAATAAAAACCCTGTACTCATAGAACGACTATGGCTTTAAAGAATTTCAGCATTGCTGTAGCGTTGGTCTCTTCTTTTCCTGATCTGCTTTTATCGCTTGTTGGTTTAATTGACAAATTAGTCAACAAATACCGTTTGTGATAGCATTACAAGATAAGAGAAAAATTTACTCTCAGCATTTGAAATCTGTCAAACTTTTATTTAGTCAGCGTTATCTTCTTATGTTCACTTCTTTGATTGTGCCACTCTGTCCTCAAGAACTCTTCTCACTTCCTTTCTATCTTTCAAAAGATAATTATAGGCAAGAAAAACAACTTACTTTTTCTATACATCATTTATTATTCAATTTGTGCTTCGACCTCAAAGGCGCTTTTATCAGAGTTTGAGTTAAATCTGACAAATTTACATCTGAAGAGTTCAACCTTTTATAGACTCCGGAAAACACGCTGCAAGCCTCTATTAAACATGCCATCCGGGGGAGTGCAGAGATCTTGTTAAACTAAAGCTCCTAATTTTTCCGAGCCGTTGGAGCTTGAACATGCCCTTGTCACTGGTGGAGCTTGAAACGTTCTTCAGAAATAATCCAAAAGTGACCCCAGTAGTAGAACCGAGCAGTTTACTGCTCTGAATCATTCTACGATACCCTTCAGACCTTGAAGGTCATCTGAAACTCGCTTTGTAATTATTCCTGGAGTTCAAAAAGCAGATGCTTAATTAGCATTTAGTTACTACGCGGCACAAGCTTTTTGTTGGAACAAAGTTCTCTGACTGAGATCTTTGACTTGCCCTAACATCCAACTTTTAAATCTAGATCGAAGGCTTTTGCTGTTTTTTAATCCTATCTACTGTGCTGTTTCTTTTTCCAGTAAAGCACAGTAAAACAGCTCTGAATGTGATACCTCATTAATTCATTCATGTCGATTCTGCATGATTGTGTTTGTTGAATTAATGTCCAATTCATTCAAAGATTTTATAATTGATAAATTAAAGAACTTAATAGGACGTCGTGATTGATCATGATATAAGTTAACAAGCATTTCTTTTTTTAAACGAATGACTCAAGATGAAGTATTTGCCGTGTCCATGGTTACTAAAAGTAGCTGGTGAGTGTGTCACTGGGAGACTCGGCAGAGATAATGTGTTCATTGTTTCAGCTAAGCCTTGACAATCATGGGAAAAAATAGAATTAATTAACAATGTAATTAACATTACAGTATATTGCACACTATATATACTATATTGCTGAACTGTTTATATGAGCACATGGAGCCTAAAATAACATGGTGGTGAAATATTTCTGTGCTTGTCTTTGTCCCATTCAAACATTCTGTTTCTTTACCCCATTCGTTCCCTCTTACGTTCTTTATTCTGCCTTCTCTTTCAGAAGTGTCCTATGTTTTTCTTCTCTCTTTATCTTTTCTCTTAACAGCGTGATGATGACGCCATCTTATCTGAACTCTTGAAGTGGCGGTGATTCACAGTCATCAACACCTGCTCGCTCGAGCAGCACCTTCAAGTTTGTCTTCCACCTCTGATATTTTACATCCACCCGCCCCTGCTGCACTCTTCATTTTTTCTTTCTCTCACCTTCTGTCTCACTTTCCTTGTTGCAGTTTTTTTTTTGTTTTTTAACTTTCACTTCTATTCCGCTGATTTAGCAGCCACCTCTTGTTCACACCAACACTTTTGTCGTTCATTCCCTTCCCTGCTCACTTCCCTCCAGCCCTCGTGTGCTGCCACGAGTTATGACTTCACCCCGTTTTGCTTCACTTTCTCTCTCTCCTCCTCTGATCTGTGTGTCTATCTCTCCCTCTGTCTCTTTCTCTCTTTTGCTCGCTCTTTTGCTCTGTCTCTCCCTGCACCTGGCTGTGTCCCATAGCAGTGCTGGCAAAGCAGAGAGCAGATGAGACAGTGTTAAACAGTGTCATCTGCCAACACATCCAGCCCAGAGAGCTGCATTGTTTTGTGTGTGTATGTGTGTGAGCGTGTACATGTGCCTCCGCGTGAGCATGTACAGTATTTGACTATGTTAAGGTGTATCCTGCTCAGTGCGTATGATCAAGTGTGTGTACAGACGTATACAATCCAACACCAACAGCTCCTTGATGTGCCATCTCTTGAAGTGTGGGAGTAGAGACACACTGAAACTGTTAAACTGAGAGGGCCCTTGGCTTTGAACACTGACAGCCCTGTGGCTGGCTGTCTCTGCCATACAGTGGCGGTCGTTCAAAAGTCACCATCTTGATTGGCAAATCAAAGGCATCTACCGCCAACTGCTGTACTGCAGATACATTTCATACGGAAGTTCTCTCCTCTATTAAGCGAAACCCCACAAGGCAAGGGTGTGACAAAAAATTGTACAAAGGCGCTGGGGATGTGACTGACTGTTCTCCACTGAGGACTCACAGCATGCGCTTTATTTATTTATTTCCCCTACATGTCTCAAGTCTGATGTCTTGGCAATCGCTTGTTTTTCAAAACCCTTCAAACATACGGCTGGAGCGTTTATGTCTTTCGACAGCCTGATGGGAATATTTTGAGAGGGAGGAATTAGCTCCTTGGGGCCTGCGAAGTATTGAGGAAATATTTGTCGTCTGATTTGCATAAACATGCGTGAACAGTCTACCTTAACTCCTCACAGAGGAGCCAGTAACTTAGGACAGCGACGGCACAGAATTCCTGTGTTCCCAAGTGTGTTGACCCCAAAACATTACTCCTAACGAAGTCAAAAAAGCCATCAAGAAACGCCTCTTCTTATCTTGAATGTGATTTATTACCAAATCGTCATGCATCAGTGGCTGTGACACCATTTCACTGATGGCACACTCTCCCATATCTCAGCAGTTGATTAAAAACTCTACCCTGATTTTCTCCCCAGATGACTCAAGTGTTGCCAACGCTGTTGTTATGATGCAGAACAACTGGAGGTCATGACCTTGGCGAAGGACTGCGGCGCCGTACAAGTAAATGTGGATTTATTTGTGCGAGTGTGTGTGTGTGTGCATGTGTGTGTGTGTGTTGCTGTGTGCCTCTGTGCACACATGAAAAGCGCCCTCACAGACTACCGTGGCTCTCATTTGATATGCAGTACAGTTCATAGCTTGCTACTATTAATACCCGTTCACTTTCCATTCTGCAATTTATCTATTTACTGCAGGGTGGTGGTGGTGGAGGTGGTGGTGAGGTCTGAGAGCATGATTGTGATTTGAGTAATGCTTTCAGAATAAAGCAAAGGAGTGGAGGCAGAGATCGAGAGAGGGGGAGAGAAAAGACAGGCATAAAACAGGGAGGGAGGGATGGAAGGAACAACTGCAATAAGGTAAAGCATGGGGGAGATGAGTGCACGGAAAGCGAGGGGATTCAGTGGAAGGAGGGGGAGAGACAAGGGAAAATAGAGGGGGATTGAAATCCTCCCGGGATGCACAAAGAGAGGAAACACTTAAGATGACTCAATTCATCACAATCACTGCTACAAAAGAGAGAGAGGGGGAGAAAAAATGGAGGGGAGAGATGCAAAAAGAGAGAGCGAGAGTATGTACTGCAATACATTAGCAAGACCAGGGTAAGTGTATGAAAAGGCTGTTCGAAAATATCAGAGGTTTTGGGGGAAAAATTAAGGTAGACGGGAAGTCGGAACTTTTTTTAAGGACACAAAAGAAGTCGCACTTAGTCTATGGCGGTTTCCATTTGATGTATGCTCGTGCGATAGGCCAGGGTACAGGAAATCAATATGTGACGCCGTAATTAAAACACACAAGGCAAATGCACCCACATGTCGATTTAAAGTAAAAACGTAAGGCAATATAGCCTTCAATTTTGGTCAAGAAGCCCAAGAATTTGAACAAAATACAATTATTTACACACACAGTGCTCTACCATGGTTGAATCCTGCTAGAATGCTGTATATGTAGATAATCTGCATTCATTTCTAATCATCACAATTCAAACTAAAGAAATGGCCAATACGGGGTCAGTCTGAAGGCTGTGCATTTCATCAGGGGGAAAAGGAAAATCTATGCCTGACAATCCTTTACAGGACTCTTCATTTATACTCTTTTTTTTTTGTTTTACAGTTAACTGTTCAAATAACACCTTTCAACACAGAGCACATTCGGTATAAGTATTATATATATCACAAACAAAACAAAACGACTCAGAAGAAAGCACGTTCCTACTGCAAAGCACTTCCACTGGTGGGTAAGAGACATGTTCATGTAACGTCCTCGTGTGTGCTGCAGTAAGAGGATGCTTCACTGTGCTCATCTTGAGATGTGTTTTCCAGAGCTAAGACGGCTTTGACGTTATGCCTTGTGTGCTAGAAATGTTTTGAAATTGAACACCACCTTATGGCTATACATACAGTTTTCATCATTTTCTTTTGTTGATGAGAGTAGCATATGAATGCAACTGACACTGAGCAACATAGGCATCCTACTGCAGTTTTGTATACATACCTGAGTCTCTGTTAAGTGTTTTGCTCCTTTACTGGCCAAGACTATTTCAATGGCACGCAGTGTACAATCCTTGTGTTTGAACTCATGTCTTGAACTTTAGGAAGAGCCATCGGGAGTTAACGCTAAGTTCTAAAAAGCTCAGAGAAACCGAAAAGCCGCGGATACTGGTGTTGATTCGGAGTTGGATCAGTGAGACTTCCTCGTGATATTGGTAGTTTAACAGTTGCACCGCTTTATTGTTTGTATGCATTTTTGTGCAAATATAAGGAATTTTAGTCAAGGCCCAATCATACATAAACAGCGATAAATATTTTCTAACTTTTAATAACATCCTAGCTGTCAAAATGGGAAGTTGTTGGCATTTGCATAACTGCAACAATGACGGAACAGCCTGACAAATTGTACTGCTCGGTTTTGTTGAGATGACGGGTTTATAGAAAAAAAATGTGTTTTGCGGATGGAGCTATATGACAGGAGGAATTGTGTAGATGGTTACTGAAAGCTGAATAAGCAAGTTCATATGGTGGCTCGAGCAAAGTCACCACTGAAGCTGTGTTATATTCCGTGGTAATCCAGTGAAGGGACGTGGTTTCCGAGACTTTCCTTTCAAAAAAAGAAGGACTGTATCGAATATGCTTATAAAGGTATGTGGTATAAAGAAAATGTGGCTCTTAATTTGACAAATGTTTCCTATTTGCGTCCATCTGTCAGACGTTCTTAAATCTCATTGTTGAAAATATTCTTGCGCTTTTCACACGTGCGCTAAACATTTCTTCAGCTTTTAAAAACACATTCACAGTCTTGAATTTGTGAGATTTTTTATTCATTTTTTTTTGGTCACACATTCATAAATGTCACAAAAGGAGAGTAACAGCAGCCAACTGTGAGATTGTTTGTGGACACCATGTCACAACCTCAAATTATATACATGTCATAAACATATAGTACCCTATTTTGCTTCCATGCATGTCAGGCAAGCAACACCTACTTGTACCATGCCTCATGAGGACACAGTATTGTGCAGGGAAAATCACACCATCATGTGATTGAGAAGAAAAAAAAAAAACCTCTTTTCATTGAACCACATCCACTCCTGAGAGAGCCCTCGCAGTCTGCCTCTCGCTCTGAAGCGCATTGGAAAGAGTGTGAAAAGTGAAATAGTGACAGGCAGGTGACAAGGTTCATCCTGCTTCTATCTGGTTAGCTCTATTAAAAATGTACCAAGGACAAATGAAGGACCTCTTGGGGGACCAGGCGAACTCTAAAAGGCAGGAGCTGTCTTTCAGGTTTGGACAGCACAGACCCGGCATGCATACACACACACACACACGCACACGCAGGCATGTGTGCACACACTCGCGTAGACACACACAAACACAAAAAGAGGGAAAACTGTCTTGGCATACATTCTTTGAGAGGCAAAATGTGCCAAAGAGAGTTAGAGATGAAAAAGAGGTGAGGGGAGGCAAAGGCAGCGAGTCCCAGAGAGAGATTGAGAATGAGGAGGAAAGACAGAGTGAAGAGAAAGACACAGAAAGTCAGCGAGAGAGGACGAGCGGAGGGAGGGGAGGAGAGACGGACCGAGGAGGGTGGGGGGGGGTGGGGACGATAGAGTTCTGGAGAGGTTAATTGGAGGTTGAGGCGTGATGATATGATTCAGAGAGATCATTAGCATTCCAGAGCTAAATATTAATGACGCCAGAGCTCAACTTCAGCCGCAGGAACACACAGTGCTGCTGCAGGTGAGGCCCAAAAGACAGAGTCAGAGGAATAGAAATGCAGAGTTTGCAGCACTTGGAACTATAAGCCATAAATGTTTTACACCGTCATTAACATAATTTGATGGAGGCTTTTTGTCTGCATGTGGGGGGTGGTGCTCAAAGTCTTGCCAGGGTAAATTAGAGAAGGAAGCCCGCTTAATCATCACAGATTTTAACAATAAAGTAGTAAATTGCGGTACTTTAACACCATTCTTCTTCTACTTCTTTTTTTTTTTTTTTTTTTTGCACGAGGAGGCAAACCCCAGACAATAGGCTCCAGTCTATGCTTTGAACATGCTGATGTTGTACATGGGAGGATATTGAGCTGAATGGCCCGGGACCCTCAGTGGCACTGACAGATACAGTACTGAAGCAATTAATCATAAGCACCGAGATCAAAGTTCCTCTCTAGCAACTCTTGCAGATGGGACTATTTAATGTTTTGCCTGCGTGACCACGCCGTTACAAGCATCCAAACACAAACGCGTGCGTGCACACACACACACACACGTGTCCACCTACATGCACAACCACACGCACACAATCACGCACACACACACACACTTCTACAAATATCCCCTAAGGATGCAGCAACCTGCTCTGTGTTGTGGGTTATTTATGGCAGGAGATTGAGGGCCTGGGCCTTTGAATGCGTTCAGAGACATGTGAACTACAGTAAGTGGCTTTGAAATCCACAGTGGCGCAGTATTAAAGAATTTCTCCTATTAGTGAGCTGGCAAATGCTCACTGGAATGGAGACAGCTTACATGAATCACAGCAGATATTCATTGTGTGTGCATCTGTGTACATGTGTGTGCTTATGTGTGTGCCAGGCTGCGTCTGTGTCTGTTTCAAAAAAGCCCTTTTAAGAAGGGAATCTAGGAGGATGGAAGAAAGGATTGGAGAAAAAAGGCATTACTCTTGAGGTAGCAACACAGGAGCAGATCTACAAAACTATTAATCTCCTCCTCTGCCTCTGCCCCCCTTAGCCGCCTCTTTCTATCTCTCCCCTCTTTCTCCTGCTGCCTCCCTTCTTCTCCTATCTCCTCTTTTTTCTCCAGAGCCCTCCTCTGCATTTGTTTCATTAATCCAACTCTCCTATCCTTTTCCCCCGCTCACAGCTACTCCATCTATTTCTTTCACTTTACATCTCCAAACATTGCTCCGCTCCCACTCTCCAATGCACCCCCCCGCCCTTTATCACTCTTTGCCTCCATCATGACTTGCCTCACTCACTCCCTGCCTCCCTCCCTCCTTCCCTCCCTCCACCATGTCCATATTTCACCCCCCCCCCTTACTTCCTGCTTTTGACCTCATCTCCTCTTTAATCTTTGTTTTTCTCAATCTTTAAGTCTCTTATTCTCAGTCTCTCTGGCACTTTCGATCTCTTGCTCTTCCACTGTCTCTCTCTGTCTCTCTCTGCCTCTTGCCTGTCTCTCTCTCTCTCTCTCTCTCTCTCTCTCTCTAACCCACTTCTGCACTGCCACTCCGCAGTGTGTTGCAGAGAGAGATTCAGACCTCAGTCTTGCATGTGGTCGAGGTTTCAAAGCCGCAGTCCTCACCGCAGGTTCAAATAAATGCACACGTGCACACACACACACACACACACACACACACACACACACACACACACGGCCACTAACTCTCAGTAGTCGCAGCTGCAGTGGTTCTGGCTCGGTGGCTGAGGCTGCATGGGGTTCCTTTGTGGGTGAGGAGCTCTACTGCAGCGACTCACTCTTCGTCCTTTCTTTTTCTCCCTCCCTTTTTGCTCTGTCTGTCTCACCCACCCACTGCTCCTTGCTCCCCCCCTACAGCCTCTCATTGCCTCACATGCCCCCCAATCCACTCCTCCAACCCCACCCCCCCCCCCCCCCCTGTTCATCCTCCCACTATTTTCCCCTGCCCCTCTATCATCCTCCCCCACAATCAGGACCGTTTGTGTTTCTCTACTGTACGTCCAGCTGCCCCTCTCCCACACCCATTTCTGTCCTCTGACCCCCACCATTCTCCGGGCCTCTCAAGTGTCACCCCCTGAAGACCTTACCCACCCACCCTTGGCCCTCTCGTGTGCAAAAAAGAATACACCTCCTTATTATTCTCCCTCCGCACCACCGCCCGTTTCCACGCGTGCACACACTCACATTCATCCTCATCACTTCCCTTTTGCACCTCGGTACCCACACCTTCCCTTGTATTGGCTTCATGCGCAAACTCCCCCCGCTCCCACACACACACACACACGCGCGTATGTACGGAGTCACACACTGACAACTTCTCGCCACCTCTTCCTGTTTGGCTACACACCACACTTCTTCCTGGGCCACTAGTTACAGCAAGTCTCCAGTGATGCAGTCATGTGCTGATGTGCCCCTCCGATGCTCCATTCTTATCTCTCAAAAGACGTTTTATGCCTTCATGCCCCCTTCCTGCCTTTTCCCCTTGACCACCTCCGCCACCACCACCTCCTCCTGCATCTCCCATTACACCCCCCCCCCCACCCCCCCACTCCTCCTGCATCTCTACAAACAGACAATAAAAATCTTCTCCTCCCCCCCTTCGCTCCCTCCTGACCTCTTTAATCTCATCCATCCCGTCTGTACCCCCGGCTCCCTTTCTCTATCCCCATCTCACACCAGAACGCATCAGCCTACACACAGTGACTGCAGTTTAACAACACATTCTTCTATAATGGTTTTAAAAGAGAGAAAAAAAAAAATTAAAAGCATTGTAGCACAGGGTACAGCATATTAACCTACCTACCAACTGTGACGCTTTTCTTCCAACAGTCAGTCTCATATCAGCTTCTCAACCATTGCAAATCCCCGAGGCTGACATCGCCCGTCCCGTATTTACTTTCCCCCTGTCCTCCTTCCCTGCAAAGATGTATCCAATCATTCTCACTTGTCTTTGCTGAGGCCTCTGTAATGATGAGCTGACTTGGAGCTTGTTTTTTAGCTAATTATCCCCCTTTATTTATTTTCACGGCGAGTGAATCATTTCCTGGAAACATGACGATCACATTAATGGAACACAAGCGGCTCCCTGTTTCCAATTAATCGTCCCGCGTCTGCGTTGTTTTGGCAGGGGGAAGAGTACATCCGTGAGGTAAATACATGTAAACACAATATATGAACGGTATGGACATGCGTGTTTTGTTTGGATAGATGGTGCTGCACAAACGTATTAATAGACCAGTCAGATGAGCGAGGAGAGGGAGGGGTGAAGACAACAAAAAGGTCGAAGTTCAAATCCACAACAGGCGCGCACACACACACACACACACACACACACACACACACTGACAGCGCAAGACCGATCCGCTTCACGCTCATTGTCAGTTGCTATGAGACAGAGTTTTGTGAAACTTTTAAATTAAAAATCTAATTAGTTCTCTTAGATTTTCTTCAATTGGAAGTAAAAATTAAGAATGCAAGAGCCAGTGTCTGTATTTGTTTTTTCCATTTCTTTTCATCCCTCTAGATCACATTAACGCTCTCCCCGCTGTTTGTCCCCAACATTC